>NW_007732236.1:120296-128292 GCF_000696425.1 Galeopterus variegatus | reverse complement strand
CCGGCCCGCGGATGGCCTCTCGCCGCCGTGATACCAAAAGATGCGCTTTCTCAACCAAGAAAGTTTCTCTGAAGCTGACACACGGGATGCCTTCTGATACATCAAAATTCACTTTATTGCTGTAGATGCCAAGTTAACTCAAAAAGATATAAATTTAACCTAAACACACGCTCTTTCTATCTTGCGGTTGCAGCCTATGCTGAGTTGTCAAGACTGTATGTTAAGGTTATAACCAAACACCATGAAATAGAGCTTTAGACACAAAATGAATGAACACCTATCATTTTTAAAAGGTGACAAACTCTTGCTACTCAGCACCCAATAACCGACCCTCTGGGCTCCTCTGCGTTTCGTCTGTGGACACAGCCCAGCCGGGGGAGGACCTCCCTCCACGCCTCTGCCTGGATGCTCACATTCACCGTGAATGAAGTGGGTGTTACCATGCCCACCTCCAGAAAGGGAAACCGAGGACTGGCATGTTATGGGACCTGCCTCAGGTCTCCGGGCTACCATCATAGAGGAGCTGGACTTGTTGCCAGTGTCCTGGGGGTGGAGACCACGCTATTTCCACCACACTACCCGGGTCCTCTAACAAATTAAAAAAAAAAAATGTATGACCAATTCATCACGTCCACTCGGTTTTGACCAGCTGTGTGAGAGGAGGAGGGACATGATAAGGATCACCGAGTCTCACGTGTGCATGCCACCACGGCTGTCCTCTTTCTACACATCTGCACGCGTGCACACACACACACACACACACACACACACGTACTCAGCTTCTCCAGCAGCTCCCGGAGGGTCTGCAGCCACAGGTGACACAGCTGCTCGTCCGCACACCAGAAGGTCACCTGTGCACACTTCCAGCGATGGTGTCGTGCTCTCTTCACACAGTGCACTGCACAGACATAAGCATGCTTGTTAGTTCAGGGCTGGCACCCCGTTGACAAACCTCAAGTGACTACACTCCAAAGGCACACTAACTACAGGTTCATGACAAAAAACCTCCCAGGGGCTCTGTTTCCTTCTAATTAGTCAGGAACTTTCAATGTATGTGAGAAAAAACATCCTATTTCTCAGAGCTTTTAAGCCTTTTTAAAAAAATAGAAAAAATAAGAAAAAAGATATCAATAACCGAAACATTAACTAAAAGTAGATCTTGGAAAAAATATTAGGAAAATTCTATAGAAATAAACCAAGCTTGTTATACAAGTGACAAAAAAGTTTCCTTTCTTGTCGCCTGCATGGATTAATGAAGAATTGCGGGAGATGTTTAGGCTGTATTACCTGTAAAAGCATATGGGTTTTCCATTTTCTGCCATTTGCCACTGGCGTGATGTTTCCCTTGAACGTCTGTTTCTTCAACGGTGATGATCTCAGACACAGGCACGGAGCAGGCATCTGTAAACACACCACATGTTCACGTTCAATTCATCAGAATCCACACAGATGAAAGAAGTCCAACTCTAAAAAGCTGAGAACACCCTGCTATAATATTCTCATTAGAAATCCAAAAATAAAAAGGAAGGTGATATGTCATTTTTTAACTCAGAGCTCAATAACTATGGGCAGCTGGACGTTTGCAGATGATGGGGTGTTTTATCCAACACAGTCACCCAATGTAGGCTGCAACACCCCACCCAACTTACACAGCCATTCAAGCAGCAAACGCTGACATTTCTGGCCCAGCCACTATGCTGAATCTGGGGTAACATGTTCAAGACACAGTTTCTGCTCTTAGGACAGTGTCTGGCTCAGAAGAGACACACAACACGACAGAGGGACAACCAGACCCACAGAGTGTGTGAGCGAGAGAGCTGGGGCCCAAGCCAGGTGGGGCGAGGGTGGTGGTGTTGTGAACCTAGGGGACGCCGGCACTGGACAGTCCCTAACACAGAAACCCAGGAAGAGGCAAACACCCCCTGAGCCTGCCTGGGGCATGTTCAGGAGGCAGCTATAATTATAGGACTGCAGATCAAAGAAAGTTCTGGGCCGAGAGCACAGCCATGGAGGCGCCTGCCAGGCTGTAACTGAAGCCAGGGCCTGAAGGAGCTCGCCCAGGAGAGCGCTGAGACAGAAGGCAGCAACCCGCAGCAACTCGTTTGAGGAGGCCATATTCCAAGTGCCTGTTCGCGAATTGCTGCTGGGGATTTACGAAATATTTTTACATAGAAGACATTATAATTGTGGTTAGCTTCCTAGGTTGGCTATAAAGGCTGCAATGTAGCTAAAAATACTATATTCTGCAATAGCTAACTGAAAAAAACATGCTTTGCAACATCTGTAGTAATTTTGCATCAGGCAAAGCTGCCGCCTAGGGAAATCAAGTTCTAGAACCTGGGGAGGCAGGGGCTTCAAAATCCCTGGCAGGCCGACAGCAGGACCTTGTGATTCCGTGGGAAGCAAGCCCCCCAGTGGGGACAGGCTTGTTGGGACGGGGTTAAGGAGGAGGAAGTCAGGCTGGAAGGGCAGGTGGTGGAGCCTGCCCATGGGCACAGGGTGTGGGTGTGGAGGGTGCTCAGGGCCCCCCCCGACTTCCTGTCGTCTCACTGCTGTGCTCATCCACTTCTGTTCGCCCCTCCCTTGAAGGAACCCAATGCTCCAGGCGGCCACCCTGCCCTCACCCCTCGCCCACCCCTCTGCAGGTCAGCGTCGGCATGGGATGGCATCCTGGACACCCACACACCCACGGCCACTCCTGGACGGGGCTCTCCTCGCCTTTCACAGCTCGCCTTCCTCACACCCCCATTTCTTCAGGTGGTGGACCCACCCTCCTTGGAGCCCACCAAGTCCTGCATCGAGGTGACCACGGCACTCCGACCAGGCCGGGCTCACGGCAGGTCAGTGATGCGGCCAGGATGAGTCAGGCACTGACCACCCACTGATGAAACGGTTCATACCGTGACCTTAGACCACTGAGAACAGACCTCAGGCTGCCCCACCGCTCTGGGTAATTGTAGAATGAGGGTCGTCGATAGGAAACAGGTGACAGGACGTCCTATGAGGCCTTAGCCCAACAGTAACATGTGTCTCTCAATATTCAGACACGCGACTGACTGACTTAAGAAACTGTACGCCATATATTACACCACTAAGTAACTGGAAGTTACAAACGACTCACAGGATGGTCCACGAAGGTCCACAAGTTAGTAAGTTCCAGTCTTGCAAAGTCAGTTTGACAGACTCCAGGAACCAGGGAAGGACGAGTGAGCTGTGAAGCCGCGCCCGCCGGCCACACCTGGGGGCCTGAGGTGCCAGGGCCTGACGGGCACGAAGTCGCACATCCCGTGGGCTGTCACTGATGCCCCTGCACACGAGCCCACCGTGGTGTCGCACGTGCAACGGCAACGCCACTCAGGAGGCCCGAGACTCGGGAACGCTGCGTCTCTGACAACAGCGCCAGGAACTGCTGGGGTGGGGAGGGGCGGGTAGTGAAGGAGGTGGGGACGGTCGTGTGGTCAGGACCGTTTCAGAAGCTTCCTTGGGAGAGAGCGGCAGGCGGAGAGGCAGTGAGGTGGAGGGGAGGAGGGACGGAGGGAGGGGACCTGGCACACGGCCTGGGGTGGGGGGCGGCTCCTCGGAAGGGGTCAGGGCAGAGGAGAGACGTGATCTGATTCAATCTGACTCGGTCTGACACTGAGTCACTAGGCATGTGCGGGACAGGACACAAAGACGACTTCCTGGGACGGGTCTCTGCACCTGCTGCTGCGTTTGGTCTGCAGAGAGCTTTGCCTGTTCCCTCAGTGGGAAGAGGGCGCCTCAGCTCACGCCTGCGACACTTCGGCATGTAACCGGGCACTGCTGACCGGAAGAATCAGTGGACGAGGAAGAGTCAGTCTTGCGCACGTGGCTTTACTGAGGGACGTGCAGGATGGAGACACTGGGCACGGCGGGGACACAGGCCGTCCCAGATGAGGATGACTCGGCAGAGCTGGGAAGGGAACTCGACACCTCAGTGGGGTTGGTGGGCTGCTGCCTCCGTCCTGCCTCCGACAGTGACCCCTTCTCACGGTGGGCACGTGGCCGAGCCTGGACTTCATATCTAGAAATGGGGACGACGCCATCGACCCGAGAGGGACTCAGCGAGATAAGGGCTGAGGAAGTTTCGAGCACAAAAGTGTTCAATAAGCGGAGGCTTGCTTTCTTGTTGGAAAGGCTGGGCTAGAGACGGCAGCTCTGTCCCCCTCAGGCCCTGTCCCTCTGTGTTAAACTGAGGACGACCTCTGAGCGTGGGCGCGGCATCCACCCGCAGAGCAGAAAGCCGCAGCGCGGCGGCGGTCGTCCTCTCCAGCGGCTGCCCATCCGCGTGGCACAGGAAGTCTGCTCCTCAAACCTTCTGATTAGGAGGCAGAGGACTCGGCCAAGAATCTGAGAGCATGGCCAGCAACTCAGTGAAGGGATGCAGGACTGGTATCCATCAGTCAAAGAGGTCAGGACAACCAGGGGGCCACCGAGGACCTGGAGACAGAAGGTAGATCGTCTCCCAAGGGCAAAACAAAATCACTCCACGCTGACCAGTGTCATGCGCTGGCGCGGACCGGCACGTGCACACGCCCAAGGATGAGCTGGAGCACCAGCAGGTAAGGACACGTGCGGAAAACAGGAACACCTTGCAAGAGCTGAAGTGGCGATTTGAGGGCACTTTCACTTTCTACAGAATATTAACATTTTGTACAATCTCGCATTGCATGTGAGACTAAAAAAACAATGTCGTGTAGGGCTGTGTGCCGTGTTGAAGAGAGGTTACGTTCCAGAGCAGCCTGAACCCGGCTGTGCCAAGGCCGTGCGGGCAGTATTCCTGGACGGAGCCTGGTGATCACAGGCTGGGGAGGCAGGGAAGGGCAGGATGCTGGGGCTAGGGGCCACAGTGCACTCTGGTCCAGGGACATAGGACCGTCCCCCAGACCTGATCCACCACATCTGCAGCAGCTGTCCTATCCGATCAACAGTCATATTAGCAACATGGCACCTGCCTCCCCATGCTAACACCCTGCTCACCAGTGCCGCCTGTGGGGAGCGGATCCACGCTCAGGGCCTGCTCATTGCTGATCATGTCTCTGTCCACACGGGTGCAGTGGCCATGGCCAGGGGAGTTACCTTCCTCTTTATAAAGTAACAACCTGACATCCTTTTTAAAGCAAGTTTTTGAGTCAAACATTCTGAATATAGGGGCCCTTCTGAAGTACGGAGACAGTGATAACTCTCCCCCAGGATGCTCGCCTGAACCGGAGTTCTCAGCCTGCACTGATGACACCAGGGCTGCTGGCTGTCACGGGGCTGGCCAGGATGGTGAGCAGATCCCCGCGCTCCACTCAAGAGCCACTGCCTTGCGAGGCTAATGTGTTTACTCAGCACCCCTTACTTAAACAGGAGTACAAAAACAAACCTAAGGCCAGTCGTGGGGACCACGGCAGGCACCTCTGCCCTGAGCACTCTCCTAAATGACAGATACCCAGAGCCCACCGGATGGAACCACATGGATGGCCCACGAGTTCCTCAAACCCAACCTTCTAAATAAACCTACCTTTTCTACTCCTCCACCCCCTTCAGAAATCTCCCTTCTCTCCCGCATCCCCCTAACCTGGTGAAAGGTGCATCAGCGCACACTCAGTCGCCCGCAGCCCAGGGCCTCTCCGTCTCCTCCCCTGCCTCCATCACCGCATTGGCTCTGAGCCCCGCCTCTCCCTCCTATGAGTCTCCCAGGTGCCTGGGTCACTGCGCCACTGCCCACCTGGCAGCCCACTCAGATGCATGAGTGCCCAAGACTAATGCCATCACTCTGCCCGGACCTGTCCTGGCTTCTCCCACAGCCTTCAGAGCCAGGTTCAGAACCCTCAGCGTGGCTCCTGCTGGCGTCTCCACCTGTCCCCTCCTGGGCACCCCAGTGCCAGCCCAGCCTGCCACTCACCACGCAGGTCATACACCCCAGCCTGAGGACATGTCACGGCTGGCACATCTTTCCACCTCTATCCATTGATCCTGTCACCCTGAAACCCCTGCCTTCCTGGGAAAGCTGCCGTGAGCCCTGAATAGATTAAGGTACCCCTGCACTCTCCTGCCCTGCACACACTGTCCCCAGCACCAAGGACACTGTGGGGTCCCCCTGAGCTTTCCTGCCTGCCCCGCACACACTGTCCCCAGCACTGAGGACACTGAGGTCTCCCTCCTGACTCGGCTCCAGGATCATTTCACTCTAGTCCCAGCACCTATACACTGCCATGATAAAGTAAATATTTAAAAATTGTTGAAATAATAAAATAGCCCTGTAATAATATCAAAATTTTACTGGCAGCATTTATAACACCTCTCTACTAATAAAATTACTAAACTGAACCGATCTTTTTATTGGCGATTTTTCAAATGCCTGCGATGAAAGAGGGGTCCATGTGAGGCACAGTCGCCCCTCTAACGCACTGAAATAGTCTGTGTCCCAGGCAGGTCCACTCACTGCCAGCGGTCCCAAGGGGTCCTCGCTGCCACCCCATGCGTGGCGCCTGTCAGAAGGTTACAAGGCTACCCTGGTGCTGGGAATGAGCGTTGGGCTCCACCTCCCCCTTTTATGGGCAGGTGGTAAGATCACCCAAAAGGCAGAAGGGGACCAGGATCCCACGGGACCAGCCAGGAGCTACCCCTGGCCTGGAGTACCCGTCGCTTTGGCTGGGACTTCCTGAGTTCAGGAAGGGTCCCCAGAACACACAGAGCCCCAGCTGCCCCCTGTGAGCTGCTGGACAACACTGGGGAACGAAGAGACGCAGAAGATGCCTGAAGCCCACACGACGCCCTCCCTGTGCCTCTGCCAGGACTCTTCTCCTAAGGCCAAAAGGTCCCCAGGGGAGCTCCCTCTTACCTGCGCGTGAGAGAATGCATGCGTGTGTGTGTGTGTGTGTGTGTGTGTGTGTGTGTGTGTGTTTGGAACAGGGGCAGGAGGAAGGCACTGGACTGAGCAGACCCTCCCTGCCCTTGCTCCTGGCACAGCAGGCCCCTCTGGGTGGTCTTGCCCTGCTCCTGCCCATCTGTGTGTGTGTGTGTGTGTGTGTGTGTGTGTGTGTGTGTTTGGAACAGGGGCAGGGGGAAGGCACTGGACTGAGCAGACCCTCCCTGCCCTTGCTCCTGGCACAGCAGGCCCCTCTGGGTGGTCTTGCCCTGCTCCTGCCCATTTGCCCAACCTCTGGCTGTCACCGGCCACCTCCTCACCAGTGGGTCCTGGACTGTTCACATGGACACTCTGTGCCCACCGGCCCGGCTCTGACCAGCTTCCCCACCTTGGTACAGATTCCACCCCCAGGCTCCAGCTGCAACAGAAATTTCCACAAAACCAACCGCTGCCAGAAACCCCTGACTTACTTCCATGTAAATGCTCTCCTGAGTCTCCTCGAACTGATTACTTCCCGAGAATCTGTTGCCAGGCCTCTGAGCTACACAGAAGTCACCAAACCAGAGAGCTCGAGTCGCCGGAGCAGGGTCCCTGGCACACCATGTATTTTACAAATGCACCCCGAGCACCCGGCCCAGCGCGCGACACAGCGCCTCAGCTGCACGTGTCTGGAAAGAAGGGAAGCTGGCCACCTGCCGCCAGTCCATGGAACCCCGAGAATCCGCATCCCACCCGGCCTGGGCCCCATCCACACGCCACCTCGGTCCCACACATGGTTTGCAAAGTGAGAAAAGGTCACCACGCAGGCAAACGGAAAGCAGCAGATGACGCTCCTGCACCTGCCGCCCCGCCCCACCTCGTGCTCAGCACGCCTTACGTGGTTTCGCTTACTTCTGGTCTGGAAAAGACAAGATTTGGAATCCAATGAAACAAACTCTTCCATTACTCTCTACAGACATTACAAAGAACAAAAGAGATGTGTGTGTCAAGGACAGCAAGGCCACCTTTCCATGAAACAACGTGTATCCCTTTCATAACGAAAGCATTTAAAAAGAAAAAAGGTGAAGACTAGAAAGAACAATTCGTGTTCAAAGAGGAAAGTGGAGGATCCAGAAGGTGGGC
>NW_007732236.1:118041-119856 GCF_000696425.1 Galeopterus variegatus | reverse complement strand
GTGAAGACTAGAAAGAACAATTCGTGTTCAAAGAGGAAAGTGGAGGATCCAGAAGGTGGGCTGAGAGTGTCCAGGGCGAAGAGACCCGCAGCGCTTGAGCTGCAGGAAACGGCAGGAGGGAGCGTGGCCCGAGGTGAGGTCACAGCGACGTCACCAAGACGTACAGTTTCTGCCCAAGTGTTTCTCTTCCTTTTTATCCTTCCTCTAACTGGGGTGTTAATTTGCATATTGGTACAGTGTTAAAGTTTAGGATATGTGTCATTAAAGTACAGTTTTTTTGAAGTTTAGAATTGAATCCAGCGGATTTTAAGTAGCACCAACTCTTGCAATGCTGTAAAAACTGAGCAAATCAAAGTAATGAAAACAAATGTAGAAGAGGCAAATTTTCAACCACATTAGGGAGAAAACCCTGTCAACTTTGAATACTTATTTATTTAAAATTTTTATTTTATACTGTTAAGCCTCTTATAAGCCAAACTCAAGATATGACACTGACTTTGATCATTTTTATTCGCTGATAATAAACTCCACCACTTATCTGACACATTACATATTCCAAAATAGTATGGAATATATTTATAAGGTTTTATGGGAATATATAGTCCTTAAATAACTTGCTTGGATGTAAAATAAGAATGTTCTACTCACAGACTCAGGTGGAGACAATCTTCCCTCCCTCAGCCAGGCCACACCGGTCCCCCTGCAGGCTCCTTCCTCCCGTGCACACACACGCCACACGCATACCACAGACACCTCGCACTGCTGCGCGTTAAACGTGTCCCCCAAAGGTTCATGTGTTGGAAACTTAATCCCCACTGGAACAGTATTAAGAGGGTGGGAAATCCTATCATGGTCATTGAGATGTGGGACCTTGTAGAAGTGATTAGGTTGGGAGGACAGTGCCCTCGTGAATGGATTGACCCATTTGTGGAGTAACGGGCGAGGTTCTGCTGGCTTTAAAAGGAGACGGAGTGACAGGTGAGCTCTCTCTTGCTCAGCCTCCCCACCATGGGATATGCTTGGGAGGGCAGAAAAGCCCTGCCAAGAATGAGGCCCTCACCAGGTGTGCCCCCTGGACTGTGGACTTCCCAGCCTCCGGAACTATAAAAAATAAATTTCATTTTGTATAAATCACCCCGTTTCAGGTATTCTGTTGTACGTAACAGAAACGGACTAATACACACACATGCGTGCACGCACACACACACACCACACTTCACACAAGACACACACCGCACAACGCACACCCACGCTACACTGGCTTTACCAGGAGGCGTGATCGCAATAACGAGGGCTGTTTGTGAGCAGCAACTTTGTGCTAAGTGCACAAGCTCATATAATCCTCACAACAATCCAAAAGGTAAATATCACGATCCTCACCTTACAGATGAGGAGTCTGAAACCCAGAAGTCAAATAACTCGTCCCAGCCAGGACAGTAAATAGCGGAACCCAGCACTAGCTTTTAGGAAATCTACCAAAAAATTCTTTTCTTTCATTGTCCAGAGAGGTTAAAGAGAGCCTGCCCACCTCAGAGGCCCGACGCTCCTGCACCTGGCGACCTTCACCTGCCTGCACCTGGCCCCACCTCCACACAGGCACTGCCTCCCCTGACGCCTTTTCTGGACAATCCTAATCCCAAAGAACCCCCCTTTGCCTCCAGTCTCCCTCACCAACCCACGATGGGCAACAAAATGTGCGTGTGACAAGGTTTTCATGTTGACAGTCACAACCCAGAAACTGGCTAAGAAAAAGACTTTCTTTTTTTTTTTTTTGTCTTTTTGTCTTTTTTCGTGACCGGCAACGGATCGCAACCC
>NW_007732236.1:116699-117350 GCF_000696425.1 Galeopterus variegatus | reverse complement strand
CCGAGGGTTGCGATCCCGTTACCGGTCAGTAAAAAAGACAAAAAGGAAAAAAAAAATAGTTGACTCTCAGGCAGCAGGCTTCTAATTTATTTATTTAAGCATAAGCCTCCGGCCTTAGAGTCAACTATTACCCTTATTTTCATGTCCAGAGCCTACAGTTTAACTTGAACATGCCTCCACGGTTTTCAGTTCATCAGTGATTTTTATTCTAATAATGAAACAATCCATGTCAGGGCGGCTAGCACTGGCTCAAATACTACAGTTGTTACAAACTCAAAAGAATGCTCTCATTCAATAAAGTCCTTCCCAAAAATGAACTGAAAACCTGTAGCCAAATGTCAGCTGAAAGTCCCCACTTTTGCTGACCACAGATACATTCCACTGGCTGCCCTTCATAACCAGCGTGACACGCGGTGGCATGAGTTAACCCTCTGATAAAGCGATGATCAGACGACCATCGTGTTCCAGAAAAGTCAAGTGCCATATCAGCAGCGGGGCTGGACCACCTGTTCTTGTCCCCGCACACATTTGCTCGTCCGCTCTCCGCAGGCCACTGCGGCACTGGTAGCAATCTGTGCGAGGCTCGCTAAGGACAGCGAGAGGAATCTAACCTCTAGCATCTCCTTTTTTTTTTTTTTTTTTTCCTTTTTG
>NW_007732236.1:113995-116581 GCF_000696425.1 Galeopterus variegatus | reverse complement strand
GGGATCCGAACCCTTGGCGGGAGCGCCGCCATGCTCCCAAGCGGCGCACTCTCCAGCGCGCCACCGGGCCGGCCCTAGCATCTACCTTTTTCAATTCTGTTGGTTGTTAGTATTTGTCATGATCAACTAAGACTAAATTTATTTGGTTTTGGTGACTCACGGATGAAAAACATGTGCACACACGTCACAGGGCCAAGGTCAAGGTGGCCTCCTGCAGCCGTCGAGGAGGCCCCGGATGCCACACGCCTCTTGGGGACATTCAAGGAGAACAAACCCGACCTCACAGTCAAGGGCACAACTTTCCCCACGACTCTCTGCAAACGCCAGCGCCAGTGTGAGAGAGGTCAGAGGGGACAGTGCAAGAGAGCTGGCTGCAGCCCCTCCACGCCCGCTGGAGCAGCTGGCTGTGTCGCGTGGAAGTTGGAGGTCACATCCACACGGAACACAGATGACAGCGAGGGTGAGAGAATGGGGGGCACTTCAAGCTCCACACACCCCACCCGCATGTGTGCCACACAACAGGGGCCACCCTAGAGAGACAACCCCCAAGAGACGTGAATCAGTGGCGAGTCTGAATTGCCCCTGCAAGTATGCACAGCCCAAGCGCATTCCCCATAACACAACCCCTAAGCACGTTTGCTGTGTGAACCCCTGACCTTCCTTAAAAATTTAACAGTGAGCACTTGCCCATGAAAAGCAAGACTAGAGAAGAGTTCTGCCCACACGTCCCACGGAGAATCCAGAAATATCATGCGAGTAACAATTTCACGTGACAGTGGTCAAACTGTTCCCGTCCCCTCCCCGCCCACCACAGTCACCCCAATACAGCCCTCTCTCTGTCATACAGAATGTGGGAGAGGCCAAAAGCCCACATCGCATCCACAGCCCAGCGCTGAGCAGCTACTGTTCCATGCACGGCACTGCAGAGTATGTCGGGGAGGATGCAAATGTCACTGCCTTCTTGCTAAGACTGACTAGCAGGTGATTCAACTGTGAGTGTTAAAAGTGGCTTTTATAATGCCCGGGTGTGCTGGGATTACCTTGTTAAATTCCTCAACACCTGCTTGGGTGTGACTAGGAGAGCCAGGAAGAGAGCTGGCAGGCGTCACAGGGACCGCACACACCCGGGAGTCAAATCGGCCAGCACTGTGTGACGCTACCATGTGGCCACAGTTCTGGCAGCCAGGAAAATTGTGTCCAAGGCAGGTCCCTGATTGAGAGGAGCTCAGCATTGATTTGCAGAGCTCTGGCTCAGATCCCACAGACGACGGTCTGTGGCTGTAACACGTGGCGGCCCCGTTGGCAGGCAGTGTGGGGCCCATGGGCTCCAGTCGTGTTTACAGAGCACACACATGTGCCAGCTATGGCCTGCCTGAGCACTTCACACAGATCAACCTCCATGACCCCTGGGGCAGGCACCATTATGACCCCACAGGACCAGAGGCAAGTAAGCTCCTAGTCACAGATGGAGCCAGGAAAGGTCCCAACAAGCCCACCACGAGGCCTCTCCTGGCCCTGGGTGCTAGCGACCTGTGGGGCTCTGCTCCTAACCAGCCAGGTGACCCCAGGAGGCTGTTCCACTGTCTCCCAGTCCTACACTAGTCATCTCGACACCCCCTGGCATTTCCTGAGCAGCAGCGCGTGCGGCACCCCACTAGGACCATGCTGAAAACCAAAGGGCTGGACCAGGTGGCTGCCAGGCCCCTTTTACCTACAGGACCATTCCAAGATTTTAGGGGCTGGATTATGCACAGCTGCAACATGAATTCAGAAAAGGAAAAGACCACGAGGAGGGGGCAGACTTCAAGTGGCCTCAAAAGAAGGGAAGGACTTGGATTTCTATGAGAACGATGGGCATTTTGAGAACAAAATATATCAACACAATGAGTCTTCAATCTCTCTTCAAGCATTACATGTTTCCTCCTACAGCATAAATGTCACCTAAGCTTGCTTCCACTTCTAAAAATGCACCCAGGACCTTGGTGTTACGAACAAATCGTGTCCCCATGTAGTGGACAGAGATTCTACGTTCACTCCCACTACGCCACGCATAACCTGTGAGCCTGAGCCGCACGTCCACACCGCATGAAATCCACTGCCCAGGGGACGGTGGGAAGTACAGGGAACAAACAAGGGACCGCTGTGAACGCTGTGTAAGCACCTACTGCATATGTCTAAGTACCACACTAGATGTTTCTATAACATCATTTCAATCGCAGTCAAAGAAAATGCAAATCTGAAAGACAGCTGCTCGCCCCAGACCCCCGTCCAGCCCCAGGCAAGTCTATGACTTTTCTTATGGAAGAAATTCTTTTCACTCCGTAACGTACATAGTTAGCCTTGCTAGACCATTAAGCACCCAGAAATGAGTAGTCAGTCCCGGGGTTCACTGTCCGGAGGTCGTATTCCCAAAGCTCTAGGAGAGGCGGGGAGCAGGTGGGGTACACCGGGCTCCCACCAGTGAGGTCCCGGGACCCTGAAGGGTGAGGAAATCTTCTGATTTTAAAATGTTGGCTACAGGGCCGGCCCGGTGGCGCACTGCTATAGTGCGCCGCTTGGGAAGCGCGGCGGCGCTCCCGCCGAGGG
>NW_007732236.1:108593-113912 GCF_000696425.1 Galeopterus variegatus | reverse complement strand
GGGAGCGTGGTGGCGCTCCCGCCAAGGGTTCGGATCCCACGTACAGACCGGCCGATCACTGGCTGAGCGAGCTGAGGGCGCAACACCAAGGGCTGTGATCCCGTTGCTGGTCCCGGTCCGGTACGGGCACGACACTGAGGGTTGCGATCCGTTGCCGGTCACGAAAAAAAGACAAAAAGGAAAAAAAAAAAAAGATTAAAAGCTGACAAAACTAAACAATATACTGTTTAAGAATATATTCAGATGTACTAAAACTATAAAGAAAAATAAGCTCTTACACGGGCCAGCCCGTGGCTCACTCGGGAGAGTGCGGTGCTGATAACACCAAGGCCACGGGTTCGGATCCCTATATAGGGTTGGCCGGTTAGCTCACTTGGGTGAGCATGGTGCTGACAACAACAAGCCAAGGGTTAAGATCCCCTTACCGGTCATCTATTAAAAATAAAATAAAATAAAATAAAATGTTGGCTACAATTTTAAAAGGAAAAGAAAAACTCACCATTAAAAATAAAATAAAATAAAATAAAATAAAATGTTGGCTACAATTTTAAAAGGAAAAGAAAAACTCACCGTGCAAGTCAGACAAAGAAACACGCACAGGTCAAATTTAGCCCGAGGGCCCCATCCGCACCTCCGGAGAGGCTGCCCACACAGATTGGATCAGCGATGAAAATCTCAGCACCTAACCACAGTCATCTTTCCCAGTCTAGCCTGACACGAAAAGTTTAAAATGAGATCAGATTTCTACTAAAGAAAACAAACAATGTAGCTCCTCATCGATTTTTTGTGAGCCAGAGCAGCCTATAAAACTGCCACAACCCCAGGTTACTTGTGTAGGAGAGGAGTGATAGACAAGTGATGGTTTCCATAGTCTATTTTGATAATAAAATTTCTACCTGTAACCGTTTCTTCTTACTGGCTTATTTTAATACAATAATTTCAAATAAAACTGTAAGTATACCCTACCTAGCCCCCAAAGTTCATGATGCTCAGATGAGCTACATGCCCGTTATTCTACCCCATAAAATGTGACCTTCGACCCCTGCCTGCATGTGTGACAAAGTCCCTGCTGCACACCGTCAGTAGCCACCCCAATGTCTCTTCTTTCTAATTGTAGGGATACATCTCAAGTAGTCAGTGAACATCCCCCACGGAACCCACCTCCAGAGAGCGTTCCCCGCCCTCATGCAGTCCCCCCACAGCAGCCTGGAGGGTGCCCTGGTCTGCCTGCCGCCGCCCCCCACGTGGGCAGGGGCCTGGTCTATCTGTCCAGCACTGTGGGTGCCCGTCACCCTGCCTGGCAGTGGGCAGACACCTGCGGATCTTGCGAGAACTCTCCCTGACAGCCTCTGCTCCAGCTTCCTGCAGCCTCCGCCCCCTCTGCATCCTCTCTAAAGTCCAGCCAGGTTCACAGCCCAAACTCCATCACTCTGCCCCAAACTGGGGCACTTGTTCAACAGAGTGGTTGACAGTGAACTCTGGAGCAAAAGTGCTGGGGTCTGAAATCTCGCTCTGGCACTGCCCAGCTGTGTGACCTTGCCAATTGCTTACCTTCTCTGTGCCTCAGTTACTTTACCTCCAAAGTGAGAATTAAATGGATTATCACATGTAAAATGCTGGGAGGAAAGCCTGGTGCACAGCGAGCACTTACCAAGTGTCAGCTGCTATCACCGCTGGCTTTGGCACTTGAGCAAGCAACATCTTTCACTGTGACTCAACGGCACATGTGTTGTCTCCTCCAGACACCACCCAGTTCTCGAAAGACCCTTTACTTGAAATTATGTTATGCACACAGCAGCATTTTAAAACATCAGAAAGTGGCGCTGCTGCCTGGTGTCTTTATCAGCCGCGTGAAGTGTACAAGCCCCAGGGAGCGGACGCCCCTGGGAGAAGTCTAGGGAGGAGGAGGAGGTGAGGTGCAGCGGGAGGACTCACCCAGGAGAAGCAGAGACGGGCACTCAGATAAAGAGGGACAGGACCAGGAGTGGAGAGGAGAGAGGGCACCACACACGTTCTTAGGGGAAGCGGATGGACCAGTTTAACTGTGTTTAGTTAGATTCAGGCAGGGGAGAGGGGGAGGGCTGGCTGGGCAGGCCAGGGTCTCACCTGGCACCCCAGGGTGCTCTCTGAATCTCTGCGGGCTGAGTTAATGTCCAGTTCGGAAGCCCAGTCTCACTTTAACCTTTCTAGATCATTCTGGTCACAAAATCTTTGGATCCTCATGCCCTAAAAGACCTCAAGCTGTACTTTTCTCTTGAAGGGTATTCTCTCGTCAGCTATGTCATGGTTTCATCCTTTAAGATAAGTGAGTCACAAAGATGTAAGAGTGGCCATTAAAAAGCCAGACAGCAGGCCCAAAGCTGTCACACCAGCCTGCACTCAGTCGGGCTTACTGAGCGTCTACCAGGTGGCAGCCACCGTCTACGCAGGGAGTGGAGCGTGAACAAAACACCCCTGCCCTCCTGCAGCTAACATTCCCATCAGGGGACATGGCCATGAACAACACCACTGGTGTACACCGTTTTGTCAATTTAATGATTTTCCAGAGAGTCATGAATGCTGTGGAAAAGCAAGGAGCGCAGGGACCACGGGCTGGGAGTATGGAGGGTGGGGGCCTCACTGGGCACGTGAGACTTGAGCAGACTCAATGAATGGCTCAGTCGTGGGAGAACCACCAGGTGGAGCACAGCCCGTGCAAAGGCCAGGGCACAGGCTCCCCTGCTGGGCTTAGGGCCAGTGGGACTGGAGCAGATTGAGGGGGACCAGGAGGTGAGTCTGAGAGGTAGGAGCCCAGGGCAAGAACGCAGGGCTTGAGGCCATGGACTGACTCTGCTTCTCTTCGGTAGGCATGGGAGCTGCCAGAGGGTCATGCCAGCCCTGGTGAGGGGAGCTCTTAGCCCTGGGTGAGGGCCATGCAGTTCAGCGCCTTGACACTGACACTTATACCTCCCAGGGAGCCTCAGGCACCGGGTCCTGGGGCCACCCACCTATCCTCAGGGTGCTACCTGCAGACCCTGGGCCCTGGAAGGGAGGAGCTGCTCAGAATGCACTCTACCTGGTCTCCACCTGGGCGCTGCAGCCCCATTGTCAGGGGATGCATGGACAGACAGAAGGAGAACTCAGGAACCCATACTCGACAGGCCCCAAGTCCCAGCCAAGAACTACTGGCACAGAAGGAGAAGGCTCGCACACCGGGGGCAGGCCAGCGTGGTCCAGCTGGGGAGCCTGGGGGGCCACGCATCCTCTCAGGACGCTCCTGATCTGGAGACACAGTGGGGAAGGAGGCGGCAAAGAAAGACTGCTGGGCACAGGGGCTGCATGCACGGGAGGCCGGTCAGGCAGGAGGAAGCGCACGGTGGCACTCGGAGAGCAGCGGGGGACAGTCAGGGACAGGCCAACAAGGCTGAGGGAACCTGGACTTCTACCCCCACCCAGCAGTAACTAGCCCCCTTCTCTGCTGGAGCAGCGTCAGAGACAGCAGCTAAAACAAAGTTTAATTAAATCTTAGGCAGCGTCTCAGATCATACTACAAAGTGTCCAGGAAAAAAGAAAATCAGCAGAGGCCAGCACGTCCTGAAGTCTGGAGTGAGTTTCTCGTCACAGCAGGTAGCTTGGTCATGTTTTTCAACCTACTTTGCCAACCTCTATCTTTTTAATGTAAATATTGATCGAAAACCAGCAAGGACGTGAGGAGAACTCAACACCAGCATCAAGCAACAGGGTCCGGTGGGCATCTACAGAACACTCCACAGCAGAACACATTCTGTTCATGCGCCACGGAACACACCGCACCACGATGTTCCTCGTGTTCTTGAGTCAGTACCAAACTTTGGTTGATGTGCGTAGGTTTGTATGAAACTGGTTTGAGAGAGATTAACTGCACCAATCACGACGCCTAAGGTCTACAAATGCATCATGCTGTTCCTCAGAGGGGGCTTAGATTTACCCTGATCTGATGGGCTTTCTGCTTGCAGACAAGTGCCATGGCTGGGTTAGAATCCCAAATGAGCATGTTCCCCAAATTGCAGTAGGAAGTTTTCCAAATGACCAGATTTTTTTTTTTTTCTAATTTCTGGAAAGTCAAAATATTTTTAGCCATCTGGATGGATTAACTGCTGAGCATGTTCCCCAAATTGCAGTAGGAAGTTTTCCAAATGACCAGATTTTTTTTTTTCTAATTTCTGGAAAGTCAAAATATTTTTAGCCATCTGGATGGATTAACTGCTTTTGTAATACATCACACTGTTATTCTTTCTCTGCTAATAATTTAAGAGCAGGGGTCTGCAAACTACAACCCAGGCGACAAATCCAGGCAGCTGCCTGCTTTTGTAAATCAAGTTTTACTGGCACACAGCCGTGCTCGTTGGTGTCCTTGCTGTCTATGGCTGCTTGCGCGCTGAAACGGCAGGGCTGAGTAACTGGGACAGGCCCACGAAGCCCAGGATATTTGCTATCTGGCCCTTTAATGAAATGTGTGCTGACCTATTTTAGAGTAACAAAGGTTAACCTTGGAATCAAGTCAGAATAATTACAATTTTTATGACAGTGTTTGACTACTGCTGAGTCATGTAATCTGACAATAACTGAGAAAAATGCAGGAGGGACCGCTGTCTTCATGACCTCTGAAAGCTGCTGCCTCTGCTTACAGTGAGTGACTGGTATGCAAATCTGGGAAGACAGTTTGTTTCTGAAATATGAGGATGGGATTGCCATTTATTTCCTATGCAGATGTACTGAGATTCCTCCACATAAAAACATGCAGGTCATTAGCTCTACATCACTTGACATTACTTTTGACTCCATAATGAGACATAAAACTTTCATAACACCCACTAGGTGGACACTTGATGGGCAGCCCTTGAGGATGTGTGGTCTTTACACAAACTATTGAGCTTCCTTGCCACTCCCAGTGGTTTCAAACCCACCTCCCTATAGAGAAAGGTACGGGTACTCAGAGAGCTTGCAGAGCGAGAAATCGCTGGACAGCCCCCACCGCCCACACACATGCTCCTGCTTCTCCTGCCGCGACGACCACTGCAGTCCGCTGCCACCTCCCCGTTCCTTGCTGCAAGGCCCTGAGCCAAGTAGCCGCGACTCCTACCAGGAAGAGTGTGCACTCTAACCACTTGACCGAGCAGGGGCCCGGCCAGACCCTCCCCTCACATGCTCACTCAGCCACACACTTATTCAGCACCATGCAAGGAGCTCTAGGAGAATGACGAAGAGGAGACAGATGAGAAGGTGAATCTGACAACGATTCTGCCCTCAGAGGGAAGGCAGGGGAGATAAGACACATACGTTAAAAAGAAAAAAAAAAAA
>NW_007732236.1:102605-108112 GCF_000696425.1 Galeopterus variegatus | reverse complement strand
GAAGAGGACTTTGGTGGCCCCCAGGACAGCAAGACCACTAATAGGGTTCCCATGGATCCATGCAGGAGCCAGAAGAGATGAAAAAGGGGAGCCATTCAGAGGCTGGTGAGTCAACACAGGGGACTGGTACAGGGCCTGTCCCATGGGAAGTGTTTGGAGCACAGGCAGTGGGTGAGACAGGCCCACCAGGAGAACACTGGGACACAGCAAGGTCAGCTGATCCACACCCCCAATCAGTGTGGGACTATTTAGAAGAGGCTGGTCAGGAATGCCGAATTGCATGGGGTTCAATGAAAAAACTCAGGTCTGGATCAGAGTTTCTGCACAACCCAGGTGCACCGAGTATCAGAGCCAGAAGTACCTATAAGGTCAACTATTAAACCCTGAGCTGTACAAAAAGCCTTCCCTAGGGAAACAGCAGCAAAGCAGCAATTTCGGTAAACCACACAGCTCAAGTACTGGTTCCCACAGGAAGTTACCCCATGTTAGAAGTAAACAAAGGACAAAAACTTAGTTCTGGCCCAGGCACACCACCAATGCCTTGGGGCCCATCAGGGGACATGAGGCATAAGGCCAGGGGCAGGACTCCTGCCCACAACCACTCACACTGCCAGCACCTTGGGGTCCCACCCAGGAACCCGAGGATTGGAGCTGGGGACTGGACCCCACTCCCATATCCAGGCATATCACTAATGCCTTGGGGCCTACATGGGGACCCGGGGTATGGAGAAGGGGACCGGAACCCCCTCCCACAACCAGGCTCACTGTGCCAGTGCCTTGGGGCCCACCTGGGGACCCAGGGTATGGAGAAGGAGACCACATCCCATTCCCACAACCAGGCTCACTGCACCAGAACCTTGGGGCCTATCTGGGGACCTAGGGCATGGAGAAGGGGACTGGACCCTCCCTCCCACAGCCAGGCACACAGTGCCAGTGCCCTGGGGCCCATCCGGAGACCTGGGTCTTGGAGAAGGGGCCAGACCCCCTCTCACAGTGAGGCACACTTTGCCAGTGCCTCAGGACCCACTCAGAGACCTGGGGTGTGGAGCTGGGGATCAGACATTCTCCACAACCAGGCACACCACCAGTGCCAAGGAGCATGTCAAAAACCTTCTCCATGTGGGTGGCTCACCACAGCCACCACAATAACCATGGCTGCAATGAAGGTGGCTAGATGCCACACCCACCACACAGGTGATACGCCAGCCATTGGAGTGAGATGACACAAGGAGAGTCACCAGCAGAGATAAAAAAAGGAGGAGGATGTCTGTCTCCACAGAGCCCATTTCATAGTGACGGAAGAGACATTTGCTCTATGATGGTATTGGGGGACCTGATCACTCCTCTCAGCACTGGACAGCTCATTTGGGCAGCAAATCAACAGAGTAACCATTACTCTTTCAGAGGGAGAGAAGAAATCTAGGGTGATTGGGGCGCAGAGAGAAAGAGGGATGGGGAGGGATTGGACAAGAGGCATACAATTTGTAACAATATATATGCTAGTAATATTGATTTGATCAACATATCTCAATGTTGATCCCCAAAAATATGTATAATCAATTTTGATTCAATAAAAATTTTTTAAAAAATTCATGGAACTATGCTCTTAAAATGTGTGAATTTTATTGCATGCAAGTTAGACCTCAACAAAGCTGATTTTTTATAATCATGTTTAAAAGAATAAACAGTAATATGGAAAACAATCTGCAGTGCATCTTTCCGGCTTTTCTTGCATATTATGTATACACAAAGACTGAGTATTAATCAGTTAAGGGTAAGACTAATGGTGTGCTTTTCTGTGTTTTCTGTATTCTATTACATCAACATGAATTAATTCTGCAAACAGAAAAAAAATTTTTTTTTAAAGCATCTGTGACTTGCCAATGCTTGGCCAAGCACTTTATAGGGACTGTTGGGGATACATTTCATAAATATAGCAGTGACTTGCCCAAGGAGCTCACCACCAGCCTTGGGGCATCCCAGGTGGGGCACCCCACAAGGGTGGAGCTGGGCGATAGCCCCCACACCAGGCCCTGAATCCCCCCAACACACACACACGCACACGCACACACACACACACATACACACACACACACACACACCCACTCCTCCCAGCCCCAACTCTACAAGAACAAATGCAGAGTCTACATAAGTAGGTTCTACTGCAGCCAGGACAATAATCCAGATATCATTTCAGTCTGTTTCAAGTTCAACTAGCACAACCAACTTGGAGAAGCCTCCCCTCAGGGTTTCCTGTTTTCGGTCTGCCCTACTTCCGACCAGGCTGGTGGCCAGACGAGCACTTGCTGTCCCAGCTTCCTCAGGCGCAGACCTCACACGGGGCCAGAAAGCCTCACCCCTCCAAATTTCTACTCCTTATCTTTATTTCTGAACACTGGTCACCTTCCCAGCACGGCGAGCCACCGAGGAAGGAGGACCCCACGGGCCGGGGGCAGAGCCAGCTGCTTTCTGCGCATCATGTGCTCCCAGGAGCAGTGAATTCACGACTTCCAGTTTTCGTGTCTGAAAACAGGAGTAAAATTATGGAGAAAATGGAGGAGTAGAAGAAACGACTATGTGGCCATCCCAGCAGAGGCACACAGTAGCCCCGGCTCAGTCCCTTCTCTGTCCTGACCTTACGTGCCCCCTGGAGCTGCGGGGCCGCCCTCTGCCTAATCTCTCAACTCCTCCTGGAGCCGGCTTTTGCACATTTCTCCACCTCCCATCACTCCCTGACCCAGCCAATGCAGGTGTGTCCAGACACTCCTGGGGGTGCAGCAGGGGCCAGGCAATGCCAACCTGCTAACCACATTAAACGTCCTGTGAACTGGTCATATGCTGCCCTACTGACCCTTCTGGTCTCAAGCATAAAATAACTGAGGCCTGATTCATTTGGGGACTGCAAAGTTATAAGGAAACAACACAGAGATGGTGCAGCTGTGCCTCCGCACTCGCAACACAGTCTTTCCCCAGTTGTTTGTGTTTTCACATCGCGGTGGAGAGCACGCCAGGTGGAGAGAGCAGGCTGCATCCTGACGAAGCCCACCAGCTAGGGCCCCGCAGCCCCAGGCCCTGTCCAGGAGGGAGTGATCTCTTGGCATGCCAGCCAGGCAGGTCCAGACAAACCCACACAAACGTGCCTTCGTGCTTCGTAAGAGTGAAGCAATAACCATTCCATGACAGAGGACAGGCAGCTGTGGAAGCCGTCAGCCAACAAAAACAAGCAGACTAAAAAGCAGACACTGCCACCACAGCAAACCCAGAATGGGGTGACCGGAAACCATAACAGTCGCTGGCCAAGGATGCCGACGCTGGAAGCAGGCAATGAGTGACTTCCCACCTGGACACCCCAGAAGGGTGGGGGCCCGTCCAGCATCCACGCAGCCTCTTAGGCCTGAAGGAGACCATACTACCTGGTGGTTATAACCACAGCCACGGGACTTGGACTTGCTAAGCCTCAGACTCCTGATGGCCCAGTCTCTTAAATCCCCTGCAGCCGAGTCTGTTCATTCCTAAGACACAGGAATTCATCAGGCTTGAACATGATACAGAATAGAGGCTCGGTGGCTCCCACATAGTAAGCGCTTCATAAAATGGCAATCGTCATCCTTAAGGCAAAGAGATTTACAGGAGAGCTCAAAGCACTCAGCCCCAGGCCAGGCATCTGTTCTCCTTAAGAACCAGAGACGTGGGCCCCGGGAGGTGGTGCTTGAAGGCCCAAGGGTGATATCTGAGTCGTGAGACTTCTCTCAAAGGGGACATCAGAAAGACCTTGGAACAAGTTAAGTCTCAAAGACACCCAGCCACAGATAGGCTCTCTGAAGTCACGCTGCTGGTGACCCAAGGCTGGAACCCAAGTGTCGGTCATGGATCCGAGGCCACCCCTTGACCTCGGCCCCCCCTGTTGTTCAGCTTGGTCCCCACCCCCACTCGCCCGCGGAGCCTCACAATCATTGTCAGCGCCCTGCAGCACCCTCGGGGGCCCACAGGGCGTCCAAAAGGCATCCCAAACCCAGAACGTCCACCAGAGGAGCCCGGCCTCCAGCACACCCACCTGCTCCTCCCACAGGGCTCCCCCTTGCTCAACGGCTGCTTCCACCGTCCATGAACCTGGGGTCCCGGCTGCCAGGACTCCACCCCGAACCCTGCTCTTTGCTGTCATATGCCTGGGCCAGGCCAGCAGCCTCCCCACTGCAGTGCCGCGTCCTCCTCTCCTCTTCCTTGCAGAGGCCACGGGATCCTTCGGAAATGTCAAGCCGGCTAAAACCCTCCAGGGGCTCCCGTGCCACCCACAGTGGCAAATCCCCATCTAGCCTACAGGGCTGTAGAAGACCTGGGCCCAAGTCCCCTTCCCTCATCTCCCTCCGCTCTGGCCACACTGGCCTCTGGGTGGTCTCAGGGCCTTTGCCATGCCTGCACAGCATCGGTCTCTCCAGGTCTCTGGCCAAATGCCACTCTGTGAGTGAGGACTGCTCGGACCACCCTGTAATAGACAGCCACCTGCCCCCACCCAGCACAACCCTGCCCCCTCACCCTGGGGGCCGTCCTTGGTCAGTGCCAACTCCAACTCACACACTAGCCCTGTGTGTTCCCCTCCGTCTCTCCATCTAGTGGAACATGCTTCATTGCAGCAGGGACTTTGTCATATATGCTGAGCCAGGACTAGGACATTGCCTCAACAGTCCCCAGCAGGCACTCAATGAAAACGTGCCAAAGAGGGAATGAATGAAGTTGAACCCCCACCCCTCTGCCCCCACCAGCCTGGGTTTCCCCTGCCTTGAACACGTCCCCACTCCCCGTCCAAACACAATCTTCTGTAATCCTCCCACTCCTTTGGAGGATCGAATGACATCGCCTCTATAAGCCTCTGCCAATCCCTCTGCCACAGGACAGCTCTGCACAGAGCCACAGGGAGGGAGGCCAGGGTGTCCCTGTCCCATCCCAACCACTGCCCAGCGCCTCCAGAGCAGTGTGTGTCTTTCCATGTTTATCTAAATTACACTTCTCCACATAGGAAGGTCATGAGGCCACTGCTGCAAGAAAATCAACACCCCCACCCCCAAAGGAGAGCCCATCCCAGCAGCAGGTCTGAAGCCCCCTCTTCAGATTCTTGACAACAGGAAGTCCTCATCCTGCGAGGGGCCTCTCACGTTTTGGGTCCCTGCCAAAGAGAAGCATCTGTCCTTGGGTTACACTGAAATTGAAGGTGGGGCGCCTGGCACCCCCCCTGGCGTCCATCCATAATCAGTCTCATCCAGACGTTGTCCTGTGGACAGGTCTGAGTGATGCCACCACGTCCAGGCGACAGCTCCTCACCCGCGACACGACCCCGCGGCTGCCTCGGTCTCACATCCCCGCGGGCGGCTGCGGGCGCCGGGTCCCCCCTCCCCCTCCGGCACTTCGTCTCCGCTCTTTGTCATCCCGGTCCCTGGAGTCTATGTACCCTCAGCGCCTGGGACGTCCTTGCCAGCTGCCGCCAGGCCCCCGGCCCCCCCCCGGCCTTCCTC
>NW_007732236.1:97177-101381 GCF_000696425.1 Galeopterus variegatus | reverse complement strand
CTGGGGGGCCTGACGCCCCGGGGAGAAAGCCTGGCTTCAGCCGGCTGCGCCGTCCCCTCGCTCCTGAGTAGGCCCAGGGAACCGAGCTGCTGTGCCTGAGCACTTCGCAGAGGCGTGGGGACTGTGGCCCTAGATTCTCCTGCCTCATCACCCCAGCCGGCTCAACATGCCCTCCTCAGGGAGGCCTCCATGTCCCAGCTCAGAAGACCTTCCTACCCTACCCCAGTGGAGCACAGCCCTGCCCTCAGAGCACACCGGTCCCCACCCCGCCTTTTTTTTTTGCACCTAGCTAGCTGGGGGAGGAGGATCCGAACCCATGACCTTGGGGTTTTAAGGCTGTGCTCTACTGTCCCCATTCCATGAAAGCTCCATGGGGACATGGACATGTCCATCGCCGTATATCCAGTGTCTGAAACAGTCCTGGCACATGGTAAGCACTCAAATATTGGTTAAGCAAGTGCATCTGTCTCCAACTTATCAATGAAGAATCTGTGGCTCAGAGGTTAAGTGACTAGCCTAAGAGCACAGAGCTCCAACATGACAGAGCTGAGACGCACGCGAAGTCTGGCTTCAGGACAGCTGCCTGCCTGTCCCTTCAGTTCCCCCTGCCCAGCCCTGCTGCTGTAGATGGAGGTGGGGCAGGTCAGGTCCACGTGGCTTCCATGCTGTGCCTGGTACCGGGTCACTGCATGTACAGGTCTCAACCAGCTCCCCATGACCGACCACAGGGCGGGAACCAGCATGAATCACTCCTCCCTGGGAGCCCAGCTCCAGGACAGTCCTGCAGCCTCGGCTGGGCAAGCTGTACCTGATCTCCCAGCGCTGGGGGTGGATGGCAGTGAGGCCCACCCTGCCTCCTCCCTCCCACAGTGCTGCTCTGAGGCTGGGGAAATGAGGACATGAAACTTCTTTGGAAGCCTCATGCCATCACGATGCGGGTGTTGATGTTGCCAGGAAGGGCAGCTTGGGTGGTGGCTGGGAATGCCACAGTCCCTGTAGGGGTCTCTTCCTTTGGCCTCCCTGTGGCCAGGCCCTCCTGCCACTCCTTGTGTGTCCATTTAGCCATTCTCTAGATGCCACACGGCAGCTCATAAAATCATGTAGCTGGAGTGGAGGCCCACAGAGGACCCGGACCCAGACCCTGTCCCAGCCCTTGAGGAGCACCATGGGGACTTGGCAACATCAGTGACAAACACTGGTGGTGCACTAAGCTCCCTCTGTGTGGGGACCCTACCCTGCTTCACCCAGTGGACTCACAACCCGCCGGCCAGGCCTGGGGCCTCTCAATGGCTGTTATGGGCTGAACTGTGTCCCCCCAAAACTCACATGTTGAATCCCTAACCCCCAATACCTCCAAATGTGACTGTATTTGGAGATAAGGTGTTTAAAGAGGTAATTAAATGAGACTATTAGGTTGGCCCCTAATCCAATCTAACTGGTGTCCTTATAAGAAGAGGAGACGTGGACACACAAAGAAACACCAGGGGCACACGTGCACAGAGGGATGACCAAGTGAAGGGAAGCAAGCAGGAGGCCACCTGCAAGCCCAGGAGAGCAACCTGGGAGGAAACCAGCCCTGCCGGCACCTTGATCTCAGACTTCCAGCCCCCCGTGAACCCTGCCAGCTGTAAACTGTGAGACAATAGCTCTCTGTTTTTTAAGCTGCCCCGCCTGTGGTATTTCGTTATGGCAGCTGTAGCTAAGACTGCGGCCTTCCAGCTGGGGCCCTCTAGGACTGACTGGGGAGGGGGCTGGCCAGTGCACGACTCCACGCTTGTGCTCAGGGAGATGGTGGCCTAATGGAGGCTGAGTTTTCAGAAGATGCACTTCCTGCAGTTGAGTTGGACGGGGGAGGGCGGGGGTCAGCCCCTACCTGGGGACCGTGGACCCCTGACTCTGAGCCCATCACTGGGGATGGGAGGAAAGAAGCAGTTTTGCGCCAGAGCAGCTGCCACCCTTGCGGCATGTCAAATCCTGACTGTGAAGGCCTTTGAAGTGCAGACTCGTCTGCCCTGGGACACCTGCTCTCTTTATCAGGATGCACTTCTGGCTCCGCTAATGACCTTCCAGCCACCTCGCTCACCTCTTCCCTAGCAGGCACACCTTTCCCATGCTGGGCCCTGGCCAAAATGCCCTTCCCACACGTCTGCCTGGGGGACCCCCCTCACCTTCTCCTTCAGCCCACATCCCCTCCCTTCACACCGCAGAGTCCCCTGCAGCTCACTGCACAGTTCCCACCCCAGGCTGCCACAGGCCTCCTCTTCCATGGCCCTGCAGAACAATTGAGGCCCCAGCTTGTCACTGGCCCCAGCCAGGGGTCGATGGGCCCTGACCTTCCAAGCAGGCCAGAGAGCAGGGGCTCAGCCCCAGCAGCCTGGGGTCCTGATCAGTCAGGCCCTGCCATTATCACATGTCCAGTCTACAGGCTTGGGCTGCTGCCCAGTGGCCTGACTGCCCTGGGGTCTTCTAGGCCACACATCCTGCCCAGCAGTGGCTGGCACTCACCGCCCTGGGCATCTAGGCTTACTCCCACGTGGGCTGCCTGATCCCTGAGGTCCTGTCTAGGCCCACACATTGCCACCCAGCACCCACGAGTGTCCCATCCTCTGGGTCATCCACACCAGAGACCCCAGCCCCTCCTGCCCACAGAGCCCTTGCCACCAGCAGGAACCTGGCGCAGCAGCACCTTCTGCTCCATCCCCTCCATGGCCTCTGATCTACTTTCCGCCTTTCTTCCTGGAGCCTCCAGCCTTGTTTGCTGAGACAGTCCTGCCCGCTTTTCTTCCGAGGTTTCCTCCCTGATGAAGTAAGCAGCACCATTTGACATCAGAAGCTAGAATTCTGCTGGGGGTGGGGGGTGGATCCAGCACCGGCTGCCCACTGGCTGCCAGGAATGCTGTCCTCTGTCCTGTGCCATTTGCTGCCTCCCTCACAGAGGAGCCTTCCCAGACTCCGCCCGTCAGGGCCGAGTGCCTAGAAGAAACATCCTGGGCCCAAACTGGCCCAAACATCTGGAGAGTAAGCTGATAATTTAGAAAATGCACATCCCTACAATGCTTACCTCACCCAGACAATAACAGCTGGAAATGGGTATTATTTACCCCATTTTACAAATGGAAAAACTGAGACCCAGAAAACTAACCTGACCTACTCAAGTTATAGAGAAAGGTAATGGGGGGGCGGGGCACTCCAGGCTCCCCGCCCCAGCCTGTGCTATGGAAGAGTCTGAAATGAGGGCACAGTAGGTGACACAAGCTCCGGCCTGTCCCTTGCATGGGCACTGCCCCCTGGACACTCAGGCAGGCCAGCCCGATCCACCCTCCAGGCATGCAGGACTGTAGTGCCTGAGCTACGCTTGTAGAAAGATAGTGCCGCCCCACTGAGACCTGGGCTGAAGGGGAGGACAGTCCTTGGGGGGGTGGTGGCCGGAAGGTGGATCTGTGCTGGAAGAGACCAGTGAGGTGGGGATAGCTGGGAATAATACCGCAGGTGGCCAGGAATCAGGGCTGCTCACGTACCTGGGGAGCCGAGGGGAGCCCCACACCCAGGCCAGGCTCAGGTTTGGAGACCAGTGAGGTGGGGATAGCTGGGAATAATACCGCAGGTGGCCAGGAATCAGGGCTGCTCGCGTACCTGGGGAGCCGAGGGGAGCCCCACACCCAGGCCAGGCTCAGGTTTGCTCTGGACCCTATGCGTTCTGCAGACCTTCCAGGGTGACCTGCCTCAGTTGGGCACTGGCAGGATGCCTGTCACTCTGCTTATCATGAGTTCATTTAACCCTTGGGTAATACTACTCTACAAGTGAGGAAACTGAGTCCCAGAGAGGTTAGGGGCCTGGGCCAGGGTTATCCTGTGGGCAAAGGGCGGAACTGGGAATGAACACGGGAACATCAGGCTCCAAAGCCTTGCCCTTCTGCTGAAAATGTTCATTCTGGGTTTCTTCTCCAGACTGGGAGCGCCCCGAGAGTAGACCAGTCTGCTGGTACCGGGGAAGGATGTCTGCTCTTGGGGAAAACGCCAGTTCCTGTTGGGTAAACTCTGGGGCACCTCACATTGGAAGGGAGGCTCCCCCTCTCTGACCCTGCAGCTGTAGGAAAAATGGACAGCTGCCTGGGTCCAATGGTGCAGAGCTGCTGGGGTTGTTAGAGGCAGGGGAGAAAAGGAACGAGCTGAAAGGGAGGGCTGTGGAAGGGGGACAGAGTGC
>NW_007732236.1:86539-96919 GCF_000696425.1 Galeopterus variegatus | reverse complement strand
CTGTAGGAAAAATGGACAGCTGCCTGGGTCCAATGGTGCAGAGCTGCTGGGGTTGTTAGAGGCAGGGGAGAAAAGGAACGAGCTGAAAGGGAGGGCTGTGGAAGGGGGACAGAGTGCGCACCTGCCTCCCCCAAGGTCTTCAGTCAAGTGTCCACTTCTCAATGATGTAATGTAGCCTTGACTCATTTGGGGAAGTGGCAGCTGCCACAATTTCCAGCCTTGGGAATTTGGGGGAGGCCTACCCCAAGAGGCCCCCATCTGGGTGAAATCTGTGACCCAGCATGGAGCCCAGCTGAGTGGCTTTTGAATGCTCTGGTTGGGTGGAATGGGATCCTTGGGGAATCCTGACCTTGAGCCCAGGGCTGGAGGACATAGCCAGGGGTGATTACTGCACAGGAGCGTCTCATAAACTATTATTTTGAGATCGATAAGGGGAGGCTACATAGCTTGCTGGGCAAATTTTTTGGGTTTTTTTTTGTTTTTTTAAAAAGATGACCAGCAAGGGGATCTTAATCCTTGACTTGGTGTTGTCAGCACCACACTCTCCCAAGTGAGCCACGGGCCGGCCCTGCTGGGCAAGTTTTATTTCCCTTTTTATATTTGAGGCCTATAAAAAAAATAGTGAGGAAATAGCAAAATGCCCAGGAACTAGGGGACACCTGATTCAGCCAGGGGGCGAGTGATGCAGGCACTAGAGGCTTCTGTTAACCAGAGGCAAGAGGCAGTGGGTCTGGGGACAGGGGAGTGAGGGGGATGGGGCTGTGTTTGGAGTCTGGAGCACCACCAGTAAAAGGAGAAAATCTGCATCGAACAAACGCACAAAATTGGAAATAACACCTTCTGGAGGAAAGACAATCTTAAAGAATGGGGTACGATAAAGAAACAAACAAAAACAATCTGCTCAATGAGGAAGTTTTTCAGCACAAACAAAGTATTGAATCCAAAAACAAAAGCGAAAAAGGAAAAGAAAAATCAGTGGAAATAACATGAATCCCAAGGCGATCTTAGAGAATTATTGAAATCATCTCTCAAGAAGATGAAAGAAGAGAAGATACCATGGCACCAAGATAGACCATGCTGAAAGATCGCTGGGCAGTGAGGTTCGTCCAGAGGTCTGCGTGCGAATGACAGGTTGAAAGGACCCTGAAGAAAACTGAAGGCAGACGGGGAAACTGGACCCACACACAGTCTGCACAGGCAGAGGCATGCAGGGGAGTAGGAGATGGTGGAACCTGAACTTAAAGCAGGGAGCTCTACCCTGAGAATAACACTGACTATGTCAAACCAAGGGAGTGGGGCTGGCCGGTCAGCTCAGCTGGTTAGAGCACGGTTTTGTAACGCCAAGGTCAAGGGTTCAGATCTCTGCACCACCAGCTGCTAAAAAGCAAAAAAAAAAATCAGAAAGCCTAGCTCAGCTCAGTCCTTTACAGATGGGGAAACTGAGGCCAGAGAGGGACTGCAACTCTCAGAGCCTGTCAGAGTGAGCAGGGTTGAAGCCATGTTGGGACCTAAAACCACCCAGGCTGCAAGAAATATTAAAAGACACATTTTTTTTCTTGGCATGTATTTTCTCTAAGTTCCCTCTTTTCCCGTGGTTATTTGATATTTTGAACCTTGGTTATGGGGCAAGATGATATTATTTACAGTCTACAGATAGTCTGCGTTTCCCAGCACCCCTTCTGGCTGATTAGTTATCTGGTCACCCACCAACATTTGGGGGAAGGGTGGTAGAAAAGGAGCCCGTGGAGAAAACTGGGACCGCCAGGCCAGAGAGGCAGGAGCAAAGCAGGGGTGGCAGAGTCCCTGGGAGCGTGTAGCGAGGGAGGTGGGACTCACAGACCCCCAGCTCCACCTGCGCTAGTCATGAGACTTGCCCTGGCCTGTCTGAGCCTCATTCTCTCACACACAGAGCAAAGTGCCTGAGCGCTCAGGATTCGAATCTGAACTCTGCTTGGGAGGAGCTGGGAGACCTTGGAGCAGGGTTTCTCAGGGCAGCACTGTGGACATGTGAGGCCACATCATTCTCTCTGGCAGGGGCTGTCCGGTGCACTGTAGGATGTACAGAAATGTCTCTGGACTCTACTCACTAGATGCCAGTAGTGGCTCCCAGTGCATTAACAGAGACATTACTAGAGCAACTCTGCCTTAGACATAGCACTCGATTTCTCTGTGCTTTGGTTTCTTCCTCTGTTAATGCAGATACTAAAACCTACCTCCTGAGATGTTATGAACAGTATCATAAATGCAAAGTACTTGGCATATTGTAAAGGTTCATTAAATGTTAGTTCATAGAATAAATGTATGCGGCCCACATTTGGGATGCAATTTGTGCTCACCCAGTGGTGGAGAAGTCGTTTTTCTGAGGCCAGCATTGGGGATGATGAGGAAGAGACCAAGGCAGAAGATCTTTTCAGGATGACCTCTGAGTGACTCCTGTCCCAGGCAGCAGCCATAGACACTCAGAAGGTCTCGCTCCCCACTTGGAGGGCCTTGCTGATGCTGAGGGGCAGAGGTGATCCTGGCCTGACTCTGTGGACACCGGGTCTGTGTGCCTCCTTCCCCACCCTGGCAGGATGGAGCTTCTTGGCCTGACTGTGTTTTGGGGCTCTGAGAAGCAAGATTCCATGACTGCCGGGAACTGCCCCATAGAGGGAGGTCCCCAGGGCTGTCCTAGGGTGACCAACTACTCCTGGTTTGCTGGAATTTCCTGAGTTTAGTGCTTCAGGTCCCACTGAGGCAGTACAGAATGGGGACACACCCCAGGGATGCTGCTCATAAATATGCAGATGGGATCGGCACTAGCAATCTGTTTCACAGTTAATCATTTTGCAGTTAATGAACCTGTAATGAGCTGATGGCAGCTTAACCACCTAACCAATCGACATGCTACACCTGAAACTTTGCAGTTCACAAAAACCACAGTGCCTGCATACTAGGAGGAGTGTAAGTGCAGACGACTGCTCTACGACCTTCCACCTATGATGCTAGACTGGAAAGAACAAAGTTAAGGGAAATGTGACCCCACTGCACATGACCAAAAACTGCAGAAACTCAAGGATGAATGACAGAAAGCTGATACAACCTTGCATCTGCCTATTAGGCTTTAATTACCCTAGATCCTCCCCCATGGCTGAATATCCTCCCCTTAGGACAGAGAAACACCCCCATCCCAGCACAGCATATAAACCCTCCCCCTAAGAATCCAGGGTGCTCTTCACTTGAGGGGGTGCCTGCGCACTCTTCTGCATGTACTTTTGCTACGATAAAGTCCTATTGTTTGAATATTCCGTCTGTCTGTCCCTCTTCCTTTTCTTTCATTGTATGGGTGCTTGCCTCAATGTGGACTCCTCTTGGTCCCGTGGAAGATTCTTCTTCATGGTTTGACCAAGAACCTGGACCTGTTGTCTGGTAATACCACGTCCTGAAAAACCTTTCAGTTTCAGGCAGATTCCGGGTTGTAGAGCCTTCCCCAAGCTGAAGCCAGCTCTCCTGGCTGCTGAGCTCTCCTTGCTGGGCTCGCGTCAGGCAGCACTGGTGGGTGACCTCATTTAGACCTTGAGCAGAAATAGAACAGCAGCACCAATTAGCAGCTGCTCTTGAGTGGGGGCCTGCAAGTCCACCATGGCCTCTCTACAGACTGACGCTCAGGGGATACAGAAAATTCCATGTACTGTCTTCTTCCACTTGGGAGGGGTCGTGAAGATGCTTCCCTTCCCTGGGACACACCAAGCTTTGCCTCTTGCTTGTTGACATGTCAAGAACATTTGGGGTGGGGAGGCACAGACCCCCAAAGATGCTGATTCAGTGGGTTAGGGGCAGGATGGGGGCAACAACCTGCACATCTTCCGCACTTCCCAGGTGATGTGGACCACAGGTGGTCATCACGTGGCACAGAGAGACATAGTAGGGGCCTGCCTTGCTCTGTCTCACCCAGGGTCAGGGACCCAGGCCTTGAATCTGCTCTGCACCTGGGCCTGGGTGATCATCTGCTCGCTGCCCACAACCGCCAGCCCAGAGGACATGTGAGAGTTATGGATGAAAGAAAGTGAGCCGAGATGCTGGGTACCGATTACGTTTTATTAAAGGAAAAGAATCTACTGGGCTGCGCTCAAAGTGACAGGCAGCCGAGGGCTGCCCTGAAAATGGAGGACAGCACCAGGTGTGGGGGTAGGAGAGCTTATATAGGGTGCCAAGGGCTGGCTGGTACCATCAAGGAGGGGCATTTGCTAATGTGGAAGCTATGCAACCAGGGTGGAGAACCGCACCCTTGCGGAAGCAAAAGGGTTTCTGTTTAGGTCACGGGGCTTTTGATAAAGGGAAAGGGGGAGGAGTTTGGTGCTGGAGTGGAAGACAAGGCCAGTGGCTATTTTGTGCTTATTGTGTGCACAATGGCGTCGGTCACGTCCAAGATCCATCCTTGGATGTCTGGCATGATGTTACTGATGCTGCGAGCCAGCCTCTGCCTCTGTCCACTGGGAACTCTGGCTTCTTGCACAGGCGGCCAGCTGGGACACAGTGGGAGTCCTGGCTGGGAGCCGAGGGACCTCTTGTGGTCTGCGCTGCTACACTGGCCAGCCAGGTGACTTTGGGCCATTCCCATCCCCCCTTGCTGATCCCCACTTCCTGTGAGAGCAAACACTGGGGTTGTAGGAAGCCAGATGGTCTCTCAGGGTCTGTCCTGCTGACAGTAGGGTCTGCAATGTGCTTCCCCACCCTAAGGCCCCCACATTCAAAGGGAAGCCTGGGTCTCAGCAGTCAGAGCCCAGGCAGCCGGGCTTCCCCATGGGCTACTGCTTGGGGGGATCAAAAAGTGGATTGGCCTTTCTTGGGACTGCCCTCTGACCTTCTGCCCACTCTCGCCCCTGCAATGGCCTCCTAAGAGCCAGGCGTAAGAGGACAATCTGAGAGGCCACCCCTCACTTGAACCTTCATGTCTTCCTCCTCCCAAGGGGGCTGCCCTCAGGTCCTCTATCTCTGTCCTCATTCTTTCTCCCCACTTGGGGGCTGCTTGCGTCAAGAGTGGAGGGCAGCAGAAACAGCACTGGCCGGGGAGTCCGGAGAGCTCGGGCCGAGTCCCGCTGAGCCTCACATACATCACTGGCTTCTAGGCCTCAGTTTGCCCATCTGAAGAATGCGGGAGCGGGAGGGATGAGTCTTCCCAAGATTTCTCTACACAATGGGTTTCTTGGGGATAACGAACTTAAGAGTCTGTTTGTCAAGTGGTAAATTCTTGGACCCAAGGGTCAGCTTCTTGGGCTAGAAGAAAACAAGTCAATTAAGTTCAAGAAAATGGAGTCACTGTGTCTCTTTTACTCTCCTTTCCTGGCCTCTTTTCTTCTTCATCAACCCCTAGTCACCTGGCCACCTGTCTGCTGCTTCTTGCACATTTTCTGACTTGCCTGGGAACAACATATGGGAAAGGCCACACCTCAGGGCACACAGAGTTTGGGCCAGGGTGACCCTACACCAGCTCTGCTAACTTCTCCTCCAAGACTAGCCTCCCAAACCTGTCTTGGGGCGGGACATCATGAGTACTTGAGTAGCATGAAGCACACACTTCAGTCTGTAAGGAAATGTAAATGAGGCTTTTCTTTAGGTTTGAAAACTAGGGAAGACCACCTCAGTGTGGGAAGTAAATCTGCCCAACAAGCCCAAAAAGCGAGGAGGTTTTACAGTGTAAATTCAGGAAATTCTAAGCAGAACAGATTCCAAACAGTGTGCAAAGCCTGAGTGGATAACTGACTGTGACATATTGAATTTATGGTTCCTCGGGGCTTTACCGCATTCGTGGCTTCTCTAATCCAGGCTCTTCAATTCGTAAGGAATTCCCATATGTTTAACAGCTTGACACATCCTGTCTTCCTGGGATTTCTCTAAACCTTGTTACCTGTGCTTATCCACACAATGGGTCTCTGGGTAATAACAAGCTTCTGAGAAGAGAGTCTGTTTGTCAAGCAGTAAATTCTAATGAAGGGTCAGTTTGCTGGGCTAGAAGAAAACAAGTCAATTAAATTAAAAAAAAAAATGGAGTCGCTGTGGTTCTTTTACTCTGCTTTCCTGCCTCTGTTCTCCTTCATCGGTAGTCAGTTCACACAGCCCGGAAGCCCCCTCTCCCCACACTTCTCAGCTGCAGCGTGCAGCACTAGCAAGCAAAACTGAAGGGTAAACTCCTGCAGGAGAAATCCACCCTTTCATTTACCCTCTTCCTCTTCCTGTAAGGAAGCTGCCCGTAGCTAGCACAACCGTGATTCACAGCGTTTATTCAGGTCTGTAGGAAGACATTTAACAGATGCTCCTTTGCCAGGCTGCCACCGTCCACCTGGGGGGTGGCTGGGTCAGCTGACAGCCAGGGCCGGAATTCCAGGTGAGCTGCAGTTGCAAAGTGGGATGGGGCTTCAGAGTTGTGTAAAGCGACGACTCAAGTACTCATGGAGCACCTACTGTGTGCCAGAGGTCCCACCCCAAGACAGGTCTGGGAGGCTAGTCTTGGGGGAGGAGAAGTTAGCAGAGTTGGTTAGCAGAGTCACCCCTGCCTTTATACCAATTAAAACACTAATCCCTGATGCTAGTGGGAGGCTTGCAGCTCATCAAAGTCATTCCCCATTTATTGCCTGATTTGATCTTTAGAGGAACACCGTGAGGTGTGCAGGATGGTGGTGTCTACCCACATTTTACAGATGGGGAAGACGAGGCCCCGACAGGGGCTGGGATGTGCCCAGGTCACACGGATTTGGGGTAACCTGACCCTGGCCAGCTCTCTGGCTGCACCCGGTGTTTCCAGGTTTACAGTGGTGATGCGAAGATGCCCATGACTCACGCGGTGCACAGAAGATGAAGGGAGAGGTGGTGTGGGTCAGGTTCTGGGCACCTCACAAGACATGAGTCAGGGGCTTTCCTGGGCAGGGCTCTGGGAGGCTGATACCACCTCCCAGTGGGGACAGAAGGATGGAGGGGGCTCAGACATCTTCCTGCACTGGGAGAAACAGCACTCAGTTCCTCCTTAACAACTTCCCTGAACTTCCCCAGTCCCCAGCACCCACAGCCCATTGTCTGTGCCCACCCAAGTCCAGGGATGCGATGACTCAGCTGCAGTCTCAGCCTTATAGAAGCTCCCTATGAGTGGGAGGATGGGCCACGCCACTAAAAGACACCATCAACTCATACTGGGGAAACTGGAGGCAGCAAGCCCTGGAAGGTGGGGGCTGGAAGTCTCTGGGGCTGGAAGTGAGGTGCGTGCCTGGACCTGGAAGAATGCAGTGATTTTGGCTAGTTAGGGCGCAGGGGTAGGTGGACAGCTCCTAGGCAGAGGGCACCAGCAACAGGTTAAAAGGCATCCTGGAATGTGTTGAGGGTCAGAGAGTACTGGGGAGCAGGAAAGAGGACCCCACAACTTGGAGAGGCCTTGAGTACCAGAAGGAGTTAGGTTTTTCCTACAGACACAGGGAGCCACTGATGGTTCTTGAGCAGAGCATTGTGAGATGGGCTGCACACCTGGGGGTGGTGGGGTAGGCAGAGCTGGTGAGGAGGGCCACTGGAGGAGGCCAGCAGGGAGTCTTGGGCCGCTTGCTTGGCTCGCACAGCCATGTGCAGGAGGATGCCTGGCGGGTCGGATGCTAGGTGTGGCAGAGGCAGGCAGCCATGGAGGAGCATCTGGGGTCAGTGGCTGACAAGAGTGAATGAGGAACAAGGAAGTGGGGCAGCGCAGGGAGGGTGTAGCATGCACCCCTGGCCTTGGCAGGCTGCCCAAGAGCTACCTGCTGGGACCGGGGACCACAGCCACACTCTGACGGCTTTTGGGAGTGAAGGCTGGGCTGAGAGCCCACAAGGGTAGTCCTCCTCCAGGGCTCATTGCTCACTTGGGGCTTAAAGTGAGAGGAGGTCACCAGCTCCCCTTCAGCCTCCCCCCTCTGTCTCTCCCTCTAGCTCCCACCCCTCACCCCCCACCTTCTCCCTGATCTTTGGCAGAATCCTGTGAGATAGGCAGGACAGTATTAAACCCATTTTACAGATGGGGAAGGTGAGGCTCAGAGAAGGGCAGGAACATACCAAGGCTACTTTCCCTCTTTCCCTCATATCCTACCAAGTCACATTCTGCATCAGGAACAGCATAAATTTGGGCCTGGGGCCTTCCCAAGTGGAGGTTTTCCTGATTTGCGAGTGACAATAACAAGCGGCATGGCCCAGCTGGGGGGCAAAGCCTCTTCCTTTGATACTAAATCCCGCCACAGCGAGCGCCAGATGCTTTGTAGGCCATTGTGGTCAGCAGGCCTGGCTCTGCCCTCCGTCAACAGAGCTGGGATGAAGGTCCAGGACAGGGTGGAAAGGTCCCAGGCCTTTGGGGTTGGGGTTCTGTGTCCCTATGTGGCCCTTCTGGGACAGGGTGGCCCTAGTTCTCTGTCTCCCCATTTCCCTTCTGTCACATCTACCCAGTTTATTTGACAAGTAGGCCCTGAATGTCCAGCTTGCTGCTACTGCCCAGGTGACCCAGAGGCAGTCAGGTGAGGTAAGGTGAGAGGTTGACACCTACTGGAAATCCCTGTAGTCAGTGATGGGGACAAGAGTGAGGAGCTGGTTTGCAGACAGCCTACTGCAGGGATTCGCAAGGTTCCAGCAAGAGCACAGCAGAGCAGGTGTGGCAGGCTGCATGGAGAGGCCAGCAGGCATGTCGGTCATGAGCCTCCTGGCAGGGAACAGCTCTCTGCCAGCTGTAGCTGGCCTGGGCTTCCACCTCCTGCTGACCAACACCCTCCACATGTTGCTTGACGTTCCAAGCAGCGGTGTCCAGTCTTGGGCTCCCCTGCTGCCCTATGCCCTGGGCACAGAGAGGGCTGCTGGATGTGGGGAGTGAGGACCTGGGGGATTTCCTGCAGGGGTCCTGTCCCGGCTTCCACGGGGCTTCTAGAACACTCTCCAGGCTCTCATCTCAAATACAGATGCAGCCGGATGTGGCCAGGGCTTGCTTCCAAGCACGTGCTTCACTCTGCGCCACCTAGAGACGGTCCCTCACGCTGCGTCGAGGAGGGTGTGAGGCAAGCCTGCCCTGGGAGGCTGGCACTGCAAAGGCACACGCGGGCGGCAGCAGAGCCCTTTCCCTCCAGCAGGGCTGCGCTCAACACAGTGGGAAGTCTGGGGAGAGCCGAGGAGGAACGAGCCTGCTCCAGGAGGTGGCCAGGGGAGTCCCTGCGCACCCATCCCAGCGCCGGGCCCACGCGGCCCGCCCTGCCTCCCCTGGGCCAGCACCTCCCGGGACCCGGAGGCTCCCCCAGCTCCCCGGGTCTACTCGGCGAGGTCTTGTGAGACAGCCCAAGCCTGAAACTGGCCCATTGGAAAGCAAGAGAAGGCAGAAAATTCAGCGTTGCTAAAAGAAGTCCTTTCTGCCCCTCCAAGGTGGCTGAAAATCAAATAGTCTGGTGCTTAGCAGAGGTAAAGACAGCAAATCATTTCCCCCAGTTAAGATTAGTGAGAACACATCAGGGAGGCAGTGACTTAGCAGGAGAAAATCCTGGATGAGCCCCCAGCCCAGCCCCTGCCCCAGGTCTCACTCAAACCTTCCCAGATGCACTGTGTCCCCAGCATAGAGGACATGCCTCTTCTAGTAGCGGGCAGCTAGGAGGCAGCGCGCTGCAGGAAGTAGAGTCCGTGTTTCACTACCTGAGGCTAGTGTTTCCAATGTTCCACATACAGACCTCGAAGCTAAGGATGAATGGAGCTCTTCAGGCAGAGTGAATTTCTAGTTTAAATCACACTGACTAGATAAGGTTTTTGGCTTTGGCTCCTAGCCCTTGGAATCGATCTGAAACACAGTGAAGCCTGCTAAGATTTCAGGGTAGCTGTATTGTTAGAGAAATCCCAAGCCTTGAGGATGACAGCTCAGCCCCCAGGATGACCATTCCCCAAGGCCCCAGCCTCATGCATTGGAAATTGAGCCAATAAAGTGCTGCGGCTTCTTAGAAAGGACATCCTCTTAAGTCCCATCTCAGAAGTGGCAGTGGAGGACAGGAGGAGAGAAGGGAGGATCTCTGGTGGACCAGAGTGGTGGGGGCTGACCAAGGAACCAGGAGGGCGTCTTCTCTCTTTCCAGGAGAACGTGATCTGTGCTGTGGGGCACTTTGTGCTGGGTTTTGATGCCTTTCCTCCTCTTCAAAGCAGGAATTTTTATGCTAAGTGGGTTTTTTAGTCCGTTTTTGTTGCTATAACAGAAATACCTGAGGCTGGGTATTTTATATGTAAAAAAGGTTTATTGGGCGTTCTATTCTGGGACAGCTGCGTCTGGCATGGGCCTCAGGCTGCTTCTACTCATGGCGGAAAGTGGCAGCAGCCGGCAGGTACAAGCAGATCACATGGAGAGAGAGGAAGCAAGAGAGAGAGAGAGAGAGAGAG
>NW_007732236.1:81790-85019 GCF_000696425.1 Galeopterus variegatus | reverse complement strand
AGGTCGTCCGTGAAGGTGAAGGTGCGGGGGGGAGGGCCCGTACAGATGCTGGGGAGCTGCAGGGGCCACCTGCAAGGTTCAGGGGCTGGCACGTGCTCAGCAGGCTTGTGGCTCTGCCTTCATCCTCTCGGTGTCTGATCTTTGTGCCTGCCTCCACCCCTTTCTCTACGTGCAGCAGAAGTGAGGAGGTGGCCCTGGAACTCACACTGTCACGTGCCCTTCCCCGGCCACAGTGACAGGGTAGGGTGGGCATGAGCCCAAGGTGGAAGGGTCTGGGACGTGCTGGGAGGCAGGGGCTCTCCCTTCTGGCTGTGGAGCAGGAAGCCCCCGCCCTGGGAGCTGACGGCGAGGGCGGCAGAGCTGATGGGGAAGGTAGTGGAGAGTCAGGGGCCAAGTCCTGACCACCTTTCACCTGAGCCCTGCCCTTCTCTGGACGTTTCAGTTACGTGAGCAGATCATGCCCTTTGCTGTTCCAGCCAGAGCAAGTTAGGTTAACCACACCGTTCAACCACAGGCACCCTGATGGGCACAACCACCGTGCTTAGAAAGGCATTCCCCAGCCCGGGGCTCAAACGCTCCCAGTTTGCCTCAGCCTTTCCCGCCTCTTTCTCCATCTCTCCCTGGGTGCCCCCAGCTCCAGCCATGCTGATCTGCTCAGGGTGTCCTGACCCCCACACTTGCTCACGTCCCCGTGCCTCCTGCCCTCTGCCAGAAACACCCTCCGAGCAGATTCAGCTCAACAGGTGTTTATGGGGGGCCATAAACACTGCTGAGCCATGTGGACAAAATCCCAGCCTTTATGGAGCTTACATTCCAGCAGGGGATGGCAGGCGACGAGAGTTAAACATGTAATAAACGTAGTGAGAGACGGTGATGTTACAGGTAACTTCATTAGCCCATCCTGTTCCAATGCAAGCTGCTGAATATTTCTGTACCCTACAGCTCTATGATCACAGGCTTGTGCCTGTGGTAGCAAGAAAACTACAAGGTGCCAGCTCTTTCCTGTGCAGATGAGAGACAACGTTGCTCTCTAAAGCGGACCCCTCCTCAAGTAACCTCCCTTCCTGCCTTTGTACCTGTATGTGGTGAAGGCCCTTACCCAAAGCTTGTCTAAAATTATGCCTGTAAGGAAAGTTTTATGCTTTGCTAACTTGCATATTTTAGCTTTTGTAAACCAGCTGTGCTTGCTCTTGCAAAACATCTTGTGTGTCTTACGGGATGTCACTAGTTAACAACTCAAGGTTAAACATGAATAACATCATTTTGTAAAAACATCTATTTTGGTTCATCTCAGGGATAATAGGGAGGGGGTAGGATGGTCAGAAAGTCCTTGCCAGGGACAGTCGGAAAGTCCCTACCAAATGCTAACCACAAAACTAGCTCATGTACTCCTGGCTTGCTTGCATTGGCTAAACGCAAAACGAAGGATTATCCGATCGCACCAAGCTAAACATAAAAACCGAAAGTAACTTAGGCTCAGGGCCACAGTTTGAATTGGCTGCTGTGGCCCCGGCCGGAATAAATCTTTTAAACATCCTTCTGAGTGTGTCTCCTTTAAAACTCGGCTATAACAGTGATACTTGGGGTGATGGAAAAAATGGGAAAGGAGAGCAGAGGAAGGGGGTTGGGAGTGCCAGGCAGGGCTGCAGCTCTCCATGGGGTGGCCAAGGTGGGTCTTGCTGAGAAAGTGACATTGAGCAGAGGAAAGAGCTGGAAGAGGTGAGGTCGTCAACCATGTGCTTCTCTGGGGGGAGTGTTCCAAAGGGGGCGCCAAGTGAGGTGTGCTTGGACTAGAGGGCTGGCTGGGAAGGAGGGGGCGAGGGGAGCCCCAGACAGCTTGCAGAGGTGCTGGGGGCTGAGGTGGCAGCGGACAGCACGGGGCCTTGTGGGCATCCTGGGTGAAATGGGAGCCCTGTACGGCTTTGAGTCCTTTTTCTTTATATGTACTCATATCTTAAAAAAAATTTATTGTATCAACCGAAGTTGTACAGCATGACGTTTTGATGTGTATGCATAGTGAAATAGTTACTGTACTCAAGTTAGCATATTTACCACCTTCCATAGTTATCTTATTTTGTGGTAAGAGCACCGAAAACCTACTGCCTTAGCAAATTTTCAGTGTACAGCCCAATATTATTAACAATAGTCCTTACACTGTACATTAGATCTCTGGACTTATTCATCCCACCTGATGCACGTTCGTACCCTTTGACCTACCCTCACCATGACCACCATTCTACTCTCTGTTCCTGTTTATTTGACTTTTTTTGTTTTTTAAGGTTCTGCGTGTAATTGAGATCATGCAGTATTTTTCTTTCTGTGTCTGGCTTATTTCACTTAGTAAAATGTCCTCCAGGTTCACCCATGTTACCACAAATGGCAGTCTCTCTTTTTTTAAGGCTGAATAATATTCCATTGTGCGTGTATGTATGTGTATACACGAGGTCTTCAAAAATTTCATGGAAAACGTGCATTAACTAAAAACTATGCATGGATTTCAAAAAATTTTTTGCACCAAGATAATCTTATATTAATTTGTTATAATAATATGTCTGAACAGGATCTAGTGTGAGGCACTGAGAAAGGGAAGACATCAGTTTGAAAACAGCCCCCATCACAGCAACGCAAATTCTGCTAAAATTCTGCTAAACGAGAACAAACATCAAATTTATGGCAAAGCTTGGGTGGAAGAATGATGAAATCACTGATGCTTTACACAAAGTTTATGGGGACAATGCCTGAAGAAATTAGCAGCTTACAGATGGATAACTCACTTAAGAAGGGATGGGACAACGTTGAAGATGAAGCCCGCAGGGGCAGACCATTCACACGAATATGTGAGGAAAAAGTTAATCTTGTTCATGCTCTAATTGCAGAGGATCGATGATTAACAGTAGAAACAATAGCCAACACCATAGACATCTCAAGGCTCAGCTTACACAATTCTGACTGAAAAATTACAGTTGAGCAAACCTTCCAAAACTGTTGTGCCCAGATTGGCTGCACACAAGAGAGCAGAGCTTTCAACTGAAATTTTAAACAAACGAGATCAAGATCCTGCAGCATGTTTTTGAAGGACTGTAACAGGAGATGACACATGGCTTTTCCAGTACCATCCTGAAGGCAAAGCACAATCAAAGCCATGGTTACCAAGAGGTAAAAGAAGTCCAGTGAGAGCAAAAGCAGACCAGTCAAGAGCAAAGTCCAGGGCAACCGTGTTTGGGGACGC
>NW_007732236.1:80076-81743 GCF_000696425.1 Galeopterus variegatus | reverse complement strand
ATGACACATGGCTTTTCCAGTACCATCCTGAAGGCAAAGCACAATCAAAGCCATGGTTACCAAGAGGTAAAAGAAGTCCAGTGAGAGCAAAAGCAGACCAGTCAAGAGCAAAGTCCAGGGCAACCGTGTTTGGGGACGCTGGACGCATTGTGCTTGTTGACTTTCTGAAGGGCTGAAGGACAATAACATCTGTTTATTATGAGAGTGTTTGGAGAAAGTTAGCCAAAAGTTTAGCAGAAAAATGTCCAGGAAGTGTTCACCAGAGTCCTCCTCCAGCACGAAGCTGTCCCTGCTCATTCCTATCACCAAACAAGGGCAGTTTTGTCAGAGTTTTGATGGGAAATCATTAGACATCCACCTTACAGTCCTGAATTGGCTCCTTCTGGCTTCTTTTTGTTTCTTAATCTTAAAAAAGCTTTTAAGGGCACCCGTTTTTCTTCAGTTAATAACAAAAAAATTCCCAGAACCTTCTGTTCTTTAGGGAACTAAGTGGCTGGTATTATCACTTACAAAAGTGTCTCGAAGTTGATGGAGCTTATGTTGAGAAATAAAGTTTATATTTTTCATTTTCATCTTTTAATTACATTTTCCACAAGTTTTTTGAAGTCCCTTTGTGTATGTGTGTGGTGTGTGGTGTGTGTGCGTGTGTGTGTGGTGTGTGTGCGGTGTGTGTGTGGTGTGTGTGTGTGGTGTGTGGTGTGTGTGCGTGTGTGTGTGGTGTGTGTGCGGTGTGTGTGTGGTGTGTGTGTGTGGTGTGTGCGTGTCTGGTGTGTGTGGCGTGTGTGTGGTGTGTGTGTGTGGTGTATGTGTGGTGTGTGCGTGTCTGGTGTGTGTGTCTGGTGTGTGTGTGGTATGTGCGTGTGTGGTGTGTGCGTGTGTGGTGTGTGTGTGGTGCGTGTGTGGTGTGTGTGTGTGTGGTGTGTGTGTGGTGTGTGCGTGTCTGGTGTGTGTGTGGTGTGTGTGTGGTGTGTGTGTGGTATGTGCGTGTGTGGTGTGTGCATGTGTGGTGCGTGTGTGGTGTGTGGTGCGTGTGTGCTGTGTGTGTGGTGAGTGCGTGTGTGGTGTGTGCGTGTGTGGTGTGTGTGTGTGTGCGTGTGTGGTGCGTGTGTGTGGTGTGGTGTGTGTGGTGTGGTGTGTGTGTGGTGTGTGTGTGTGGTATGTGTGTGTGTGGTGTGTGCGTGTGTGGTGCGTGTGTGTGGTGTGGTATATTTGTGTGTGGTGTGTGTGTGTGCGTGTGTGGTGAGTGCGTGTGTGGTGTGTGTGTGTGCGTGTGTGGTGCGTGTGTGGTGCGTGTGTGTGGTGTGGTGTGTGTGGTATGTGTGTGTGTGGTGTGGTGTGTGTGTGGTGTTTGTGTGCGGTGTGTGTGGTATGTGTGTGTGTGGTGTGTGTGTGTGTGGTGCGTGTGTGTGGTGTGGTATATTTGTGTGTGGTATGTGTGTGTGTGTGGTGTGTGTGTGGTATGTGTGTGTGTGGTGCGTGTGTGTGGTGTGGTATATTTGTGTGTGGTGTGTGCGTGTGGTGTGTGCGTGTGGTGTGTGTGTGTGGTGTGTGCATGTGGTGTGTGCGTGTGTGGTGTGTGCGCGTGTGGTGTGTGTGTGGTGTGTGTGTGTGGTGTTTGGTGTGTGTGTGGTGTGTGTGTGTGTGGTGTGTGTGTGGGGTGTGCGTGT
>NW_007732236.1:78601-79140 GCF_000696425.1 Galeopterus variegatus | reverse complement strand
TGCGTGTGTGGTGTGTGCGTGTGTGGTGTGTGTGTGGTGTGTGTGTGGTGTGTGTGTCTGGTGTGTGTGTGGTGTGTGCGTGTGTGGTGTGTGCGTGTGTGGTGTGTGTGTGGTGTGTGTGTGGTGTGTGTGTCTGGTGTGTGTGTGGTATGTGCGTGTGTGGTGTGTGCATGTGTGGTGCGTCTGTGTGGTGTGTGTCCGTGTGCGTGTGTGCTGTGTGTGTGTGGTGAGTGCGTGTGTGGTGAGTGCGTGTGTGGTGTGTGTGTGTGTGGTGTGGTGTGTGTGGTGTGGTGTGTGTGTGTGGTATGTGTGTGTGTGGTGTGTGCGTGTGTGGTGCGTGTGTGTGGTGTGGTATATTTGTGTGTGGTGTGTGTGTGTGCGTGTGTGTGGTGTGCGTGTCTGGTGTGTGTGTGTGGTGTGTGGTGTGTGTGTGTGGTGTGTGGTGTGTGTATGGTCTGTGTGTGTGGTTTGTGTGTGTGGTGTGTGGTGTGTGTGTGTGGTGTGTGGTGTGTGTATGGTCTGTGTGTGTGGTTTGTGTG
>NW_007732236.1:73174-78436 GCF_000696425.1 Galeopterus variegatus | reverse complement strand
TGTGTGTGTGGTGTGTGTGGTATGTGTGTGTGTGGTGCGTGTGTGGTGTGTGTGTGTGGTGTGGTATTTTTGTGTGTGGTATGTGTGTGTGTGTGGTGTGTGTGGTATGTGTGTGTGTGGTGCGTGTGTGGTGCGTGTGTGTGGTGTGGTATATTTGTGTGTGGTATGTGTGTGTGTGTGGTGTGTGTGGTATGTGTGTGTGTGGTGTGGTGTGTGTGTGTGGTGTTTGTGTGCGGTGCGTGTGGTGTGTGTGTGTGGTGTGCGTGTGTGGTATGTGTGTGTGTGGTGTGTGTGGTGTGTGTGTGTGTGCGTGTGTGTGGTGTGGTATATTTGTGTGTGTGTGTGTGCGTGTGGTATGTGTGTGTGTGCGTGTGTGCGTGCACGTGTGTGTGTACCACAATTTCTGTACGTTTCCCCATGGAAGGAGCGTCAACCCTTCTTTAATTTCTGCTCAGCGTCCTTTCGGAGGACTTTCTTGATGCCATCCGTCCCCCTCCCACATGCTTACTGATAAGAGTGTCTTTTCTGTGTTCCTCTCCGGCACTGGTCTGACTCCGCGTGCACGGCTCTATCACACCACTCTTCTTCTCACTGCATTTTAATAGCAAACGTTTCTTTCCATCTCTCTTTACACTGTGAGCTCCTCGAAGGTGGGCTTAGTTCTCTCTTTTGTACATCTCCAGATTCCCATCTCTCCAACCTCGCATTCCCATTGAGTGTTGACAGGAATTTGGATGGAGATGTCAGGCAGGCTCTGTCCCAGATGTGGCTGCTGCCTCAATGCTCAGTAAATGGTTCTTTTTTTTCCCCCTATAAAAAGATGACCTGTAAGGGGATCTTAACCTCCGACTCAGTGTTGTCAGCACCACGCTCTCCCAAGTGAGCTAACCAGCCATCCCTGTATGGGATCCGAACCTGTGGCCTTGGTGTAATCAGCACCACACTCTCCCGAGTGAAAACTTGTGTTTGCTGCTCTGTCGATAGCCAAGGGGAGCAGGCAAACCAGAGCACAGTGAGGTGTTCTCAGTGATTCAGGGTAACAGAGCACAGATGGGAGAACATTATGAACAGGAGGAAAAAGACATAAAGTCTTCCAGTTCATTTTCAGCTCCCCACGCTGTTTGCCCATTAGAGACTTCAGCTTTGGAAGACGAGAAGTAACACAGCACCACAATGCTTTGAGGTGGGTACCCTCTTCCACCCTGATGATTGGTTTGGCCAGAAGTGGGACTGGAGAGTGAAGGAGAGAAGGAAGAAAAGGCTCTAAACGCAAACGTCCTGCTATAGCAAGCAGAGAAGATTGACTTTCCCTGAAAGGCAATGGGGGATCCCTGGAGAGTTCCAGACAGGAGAAGGAGGTGGCCACATTAAGATCAGATTTGTGCACTGTGGCAGAGGTGTGGAGGGCGGCTGGGACGAGGTGGGAAAGGGAGTGGGGATGCTCTGTTTTCTGAGTTCCAGGTGATCCTCAGAGCTCTCCTTACCCTGACCACCCCCACTGTGACACCCACTGACTGATACCTTCCAAGCCAACCCCACCCTCTACTCCGCACACAGAACCCTGCTTTTGCAGTGGGCTGATTCATTGTTTAGTAGAAAGTGGTCCCAGAGGGGAAGTTCTGATAGGCCCAAACCAGTCATGGCAGCCCATTCTCCCTAGTGATTGGTCCATCCTTTGGTACCTGAGTTAGTTCTGGCCAATGAGGGGCTCCCTTCCTGGATAAAACAGAACCCCAGGAGAAGTTTTTTTTCTTACCCATTTTCTGCTCTCCCCCCTCTCCCCTTCCTGGTTGTGACACTGGTATGAGCACCTGATGGAGCTATGACACTGTATTGTGACCAGGAGCTGGCTAGCCTGAGCTTGAGGATGTCTGTCTCATCTGAGATGACGGATGTGGGGAGATTTCCCGGCAGGTTTACAGGATGCACCTTGGAACCAGGCCTGTGAGGGACTGAGCAGCGCAGTCCTGGGCGAGGAGAGGTTGAGTTGCCATGCAGTTGCAAGGATGGCTTCAGCCAATCCATCCCGCTGGGAGCTTGGAGCTGGGGCAGCCCTTCAGAGGTGGCCTGCACTGAGGCACGGGGCTGGGCCTTTGTCACTGGGTGTGGGTTGTCCATGGGGTGAGGCAGCTCCTTGGGCAGAGGACAGTTTGGGGGAGGGGCTCTGCTCAGCAGCAGCTCAGTCTTGCGGGAGAGATGTGGGGCATATCACAGCACCCCTACATCACTGTTGAGAAGCTCAGCCAACAGAACAGCTGCCTGCCTCTGGACTTTTCATGAAAGGAAGATAGACTTATTTGTTTAAATTGCTGCTAGTCAAGTGGTTTGTTACTTTCAGCTGAAAGCACTTTGTCAGAGTAACTGAGCACTTGGGGGACACAGAATATGGGCACTTGGCGGGGAGGAGAGCAGGTGGGACAGGCATGGTGGGCCTCACTTTGCCTGGCAGCAGATTTCGTTAGCCAACGGCTCCAAAGGCTCGAGTCTTCTGATATATCCTTATGCGGTCACCCTTCACTTCTGCTCTTTAATTCTAGCTGTGGGTGCTGCTAGCTCCAGTCCTAAGTGCAGCAGAGACTGCTGTTGCATGCAATATCCACCCCTCCATTCTTCAGTGATAGAAAGGAATTTTAGGTAGAAACATGGACCCCAGGTAAAGACTAGCTTTCCCAGTCCCCCTTGCACTTGCGTGCTTACGTGGGATGTGATTCATTGGCATGTATTCTGAGTGGGTTTCAGAGTGCCCAATCCACCCACGGGTGACCTGCCTACCCTTGCACTGGACCAAGGGACCTACCTTCTAGCAAAGGAGGTGATGGTAGTGTTGACCTAAGAAGAAACTGAGACCACATACATATGGTATGGATTTATTGAGCGAAAATGATTGCAACTGGGAAGACAGGTAGATCAGGTAGCCCTGACAATGTGTTCCCAAGAGGCCAGCAGAGCTTAATTACAGGAAGGGGGAGGGTCCAAGGAGAGAGAGAGAAAGACAGCTCCACCTAAGTACTTTATCAGGCTTCCTACTGGTAGCATTCAACATATAGATTTGGGATTGTTACTAAGTCACATTCTACATGCAGGGATAGGGTAAGGCTAAAGTATTCAAGGTTATTTTATGGCTTTCTGGCACCATTATGGCTACTTCTGAGTAAAACAGTCTTACAAATGTGTTCCAGGACAGGTGGACATGATTACTGACTTATCCCAGATCTCCCAAAGCAACATAATTTAGCTGACCTGGTCAGAGCAGATTCTTTTGGTTATCAGTAGTGAACCCATGGCCACTGGGCCCACTGGTCCCGTAACACACACGGCACCACCCTTTTGGCTCAGAGTCGATGGCCTGAGGAGAGGGGATGCCATCCTTCAAGATGCAGTATACATCTTGAATGGTGCTGCATCCCCTCTGAGCAGAAGACGTGGGTGTGAGAACCAGGGAGAGGAAGGAGTGGCTCTGCTTCCTGTCACTCTCGGGAATTTGCACCTCCTGTTCTCACAATTCTGGGCTCTTCCAGAAGTCCTGATTCCCAGAGCAGGAACACTTTCAAAAAGGGACACAGGAAGAGTCTCATCAAACTTTAAGTTATAGCTGCCACCTGCTCACTGCAGGCTCCTCGTGCCAAGAGACTAGCAGGCCAAGAAAGGTCACCTCCTGACCAGCAGGAGGAGGTGGGGTGCTATTACACAGTGGGAGTGGGGAAGAGCAAGTCTGGCACCCACATGAGTCACTGGGGTGTCTCTTGGCCCTCTCCTGCCCAACTTTGATGGTATGTGGATGAGAACAACAGCCCCAGCCCGAGAAGGGAATGGTGACCGGGGGCTCCGAAGCCTCTGGGACGGCATTCCGGATCACTCCATCAGGAAAGCCTCCCAGAAGAGCAAAGGTGCTACCTGGGGGGAGGGGACTCTACAGTGCGTAATAGTGGAGGGGGATGATGAGTGTCTGTTGTGGCTCCAGGATCATGTCAGTCTTCCTCTTATCGGTTTCTCTAGAAAAGGGGATCAACCGGAATCCTGAAGCTGCTCCTCCTGGATGGGTGAACTTACATGAAGGGAGTGGGTCCGAGTGTTGTGGAGGGAGGACTGCTGGGGTGTGCTGCCATGTCCCCCTTAGGGCCACGGCTCTTATGCTCCCAGGTACTGGGGGTGTTGGCTGCTGATGGCTACAAAAAAGTCCCTCCTTGGGAACTACCCTCAGCTGAAGGGTGCTTCCTCTCCCAACATTAGGCACCCTCTTCTAGGAGGCAGCCTACACATCCAATGATGCTCTGTCTGTGCAGCAGTACAAAAGATCCACCCACTTGTCTCAGTTTGGGACATCTCTGGAGGCCATCCTTTGGTTTTGTGTGATGCCTTCACTGTAGCCCAGCACAGTTCAATGTCTCCTCCCCAATGAATCACCTAAATACACTGTCTGTTTCCTGGAGAACCCAGCCTGCATCACAAATCTGGCCATATTAAAGACTTATCTGTCACCCAGCAGTCCAATTTCCTCTTGTGTCCTTTTTTTAGCAATAATATTCTTTCTACCTGGAACACTCCTTGTATTCTGTCCTGTCCCACCTACTCAACCTGAAACAACAGTCACAAGAAGCACAAATCTGACCAGTCCTCCCTGACTCCCTCAAGCCTCCTGGGGAACAGTTCAGGCACTTTGCATCATTTGTATTTGCCTTTTCCCACAAGAGTTCAAAGTAGCTCAGTGCACAGGACATAGTAAGAGCTCAATTATCATATTTTAACATATTATAAAATATTTTATCCATGCAAGAAGTCATAAAGAATATAACAAACCTCAGGGCCGGCCTGTGGCTCACTTGGGAGAGTGCGGTGCCGATAACATCAAGGCCATGGGTTCGGATCCCTATATAGGGATGGCCAGTTAGCTCACTCAGGAGAGCGTGGTGCTGACAACACCAAGTCAGGGGTTAAGATGCTCTTACCAGTCATCTTTAAAAAAAAAAAAAAAAAATATATATATATATATATAAAAGAAACCTCAATACGTTCCATATGCCTTAAGAAACAAAGCATAACAGCACATTCGAACCCCCAGTGAATTTCTGATTATAGTCCCCACCAATACCCAGAGGCAAACTCTCTCTTGAATTTAGCTTTCAGTGTTCTCATGGTTTTTAAAAATGGTACTGAATGGTATTAATAGCATGTGCATTTATATTGAACTTTTTTTTTTTTTTTTTTGTCTTTTTGTCTTTTTCCGTGTCCGGCAACGGATCGCAACCCTCAGTGTTGCCCCCG
>NW_007732236.1:69320-72906 GCF_000696425.1 Galeopterus variegatus | reverse complement strand
GGTGGGAGCGCCGCCGCGCTTCCCAAGCGGCGCACTATCCAGTGCACCACCGGGCCGGCCTGAACTTTTTTTTCACTCAACACTGTGAAATGCATTTAAGTTGAGGTAACTAATTTATTCATTTTTATTACCATACAGTAGCCTATTGGATAAATATATGTAATTTATCAACCCTCCTGCAGAGGACATTCTGATTGCTTCTCCCTCTGCTACCATCACCATTAGGAGCAATGTTGCAATGAACACTGTCTTTGCACAGGTAGGCTATTTGCTCTAGGTTACACACCTGGAGTGGAATTGTTGGGTTGTAGGGTACCATTAACTAATACAAGTTTCTAATTGGCCATCCAATGTTACTGAATCAATTTACATTCCCACCAGCAGTGCATAAGAATTCTGCTCTGTGCACAAATCCACATCCTCACCAATACTGGCACAGGCAGTTTTAATTTTTTGCCAATCTGTTAAGTGTGAAATGGTACATCCTCAGTTTTAATTTGCATTTGCCTAAATATTAGTGAATGTAAGCCTCTTATGTTTGCTGCCCAGTAACTATTTGCTGCACAAATGAATAAAAAAGTTTCCACTCATTTGCTGTTTCTGGGATTTGTGCATCTGTCCTGTTTGATTCCTGCATAGGCCCCATTCCTGGACTCCACATCTATACTACTTTGGCTTTCAAACCTTGCCTTCTACCAGACTGTCCTTTCACATCCCACTTGTCTCTTGGGCCAAATCCATTTCTGGAGCTCATTTCTATCTTGGTTTTGTCTTTATGACTATTGCTCATGACACTGACCTGTTCCTGACCACCAGTTCTTCTATGACTTTGCCCTGGCCTGTGCTCCCCTGTCTAATCCCCATCTTCTCATTTGCCGACAAATATATTCTCCAGTGTGTGACTGAGACCTGGCATCTGTGACTTCAAGCTCAGTGTGTCCAATACCAATCATAAATTTATGTTGCAAACAGGCTCACTCCTCGATTTCATGTTTCTGTCCATGGTACTAGTAAGCCTGTGCTTCTTAGCCAATCTCAGTCTCTCCGTTCCCAAGAGACTGTAGGGAGGAAAGTGTACTGTAAGCTATAGGGAGCAACCAAATCTAAGGTATTATGGCGTTTAACCAGTCAATAACTGCATCAATTTTTCCTCAGTAGACTCTTCCACAGCTTTTCCTTCCTTCCCACTTCCATCATCTTAATCCTGCTGTCACCTCACTCACTGATTTTTGCAATAATCCAGACTGGCTGGGGAGAATCCCCAAGGTCCCCAATGCTGTCTGTAGGGGATCTATGAGGAGGTTTCACGACTATAGTCAGTCCTTCATCCTTAGATCTCGAGGAACAATTTCTGGGAGAGGGGAAAGATCATGATTATATCGCCCGAATGAAGACCTTTGGTTGTGCGATCTTAAGTCGGTGTTGAAGACAATTATTGGAAACTGTCATCAGCCGTATTGCCCCGCACTCCGTAAAACAGTGTGAACACCCTGGGTCTGTCACATACGACAGAGCGGGAGACTTAGAGCCGGGGACGTGTCCTTTCAACAGCGTTAGCTGCTCACTGCACCCCGATGGTACTGTCTGCTCCGCACCCTCAGGCCAGAGGCGGAGACCACGAGGTTACAGGGTTTGTTTCTGCTTTCGCTTTAGCAGCTTCCAGCGCATAAGTCACTTTTAGACACTTTCATTTTGAAGAGCTTGGGAATCAAATCCCACAGCATTTCAAAGTCCTAGAAAGAAAGCCTGAGTCTTCGAGCAACAAATTTGTTGTAGAACATTACGTTTTCTAGATAAAAAAAAAAAAAAAAAAAAAAAAAAAGAAAACGATCCCTGAGGCCTTCCTGAGCTCTACTAGGAGAGGATCCCAGTAGAGTCCTTGAGGCTGTCAGGAAGGGGTCCTTAAGGATCCACTAAGGTTTTAACAGATCCCTGGAGATTCTCTGAGGTTGTCTAAGGACAGGATCCCAGGAGAGTGCCTCAAGCTATGCAGCAAAGGAGCCTGAAGATCTGCTGAGGTTGTGTCTGGAGGGATCACCAAAGATCTATTGAGATTGCCCCTTAGAAAACATTCCTGGAAAGTTTCTATGGTGGTGGCAAAAGGGGACCCCTGGAGAGTTCCTGTGGTTGTCATTCAATAACATCTATGAAATGCTTACTGTATCAGGAGCTGAGGCTGTCACTGAGGATTAGAGTATGACACAGATCCTACCTGGCTCTATCTTACAAGCTACGTGTGGAGAAAGATATAATCCAAATGCAGTCGTGTAAACGTTGCAGGGTGTGTACATGGAGCTGTGCAAGACCTTGCCCTTAGGGACAGGGTATAAAACTCAAGTGTTACAAGAGCTGAGAGAGCCACTAACTCTCTCTGTTAGAAAAGAGTAGAGCGTCGAGGGCATTGTTGGCATATGATTCTGATGATGCATATAAAGTACAATGCCTTGCACAGAGCAAGTAACCAACGTTACCTACCATCAAGTGGTGTGTCAAGGATCTCCCACATATTACACTGAAGCTCCACGCTGAAATGCCAGCCCTGGGACCCCTCAGTCTTTGGTCCAAGGCCCAGAGAAGTATAACGCAAACCAGGTGAGCCATTTCAACTTTCCTGATAGTCATATTAGACACGTGAAAATAGTTTTAACATTTATTGAACCCAATACTTCCAAAACATTATTATTCGACATATAATCAACACAGAAGCTAACATCTGCATCCCAAGTCTCTGGAGTACTGTGTGTATTCGGCACGCACGGTACACCGCCATCGGACTAGCCCTACGAGCGCGCGAGGCGGTGGGCTGGGGCCTGGCCTAAGCCCTTATCCTCCGCATAGGCCCCACGTCACTGTCCCCAAGGCGCTCTGGACAATCTCCACCCACGTGTCTCAGCATTTATCGATCCCCTCGGTGCCTGGCACACAGCCTTGGCCGCCACCCGCCGCGGGCGCGCTTTCCAGCTTCTGCGTCGTCCTGCCGCTGGGTCAGGAACGGCGTCCTGCTTCCTTCTGCTCCAAGGCCGGTGCTAGAAAGCCCTTGATGAAAGCGGCCAGAGGCGGGCTCAAGTCCTCCCCGGCCGGGTCGGGGAGCGCTCGGAGCCGGCGGCTTCCCCACGACCAGCCGACCAACCCGGACGCAGAACCGGACCGCCCCCGCCCCCACGCGGCGTCGCCTTTTCATGGCGTCGGGCGCTCCGCTTGGTGCGTCACACGCCACCTGAGACGGAGGCGGGACTTCCGGGCGCGCGGAGGCACAACTTCCGGAGGGAGGCGGAAGAGCCGCTGGGCTCTGCGCTCGGGAGTCCCGGGACCGCTGAGGGGCCACCCAGGGCATAGGGAAGGGCCGCTGGGGGCGGTCCGGCCGCACTCGGGGTGTCCGGGCCACAGGTCTGAGGGATGAGGAGGGGCCATGGCCAGCGACGGGGCGAGGAAGCAGTTCTGGAAGCGCAGCAACAGCAAGGTCCCGGGCAGGTGGGTGTGACGGGGAGGGCCGGGTCGGGGTCATGGGTCATGGGTCAGGTGGCCTCGTCGGCCGGCCGGGCTGCGGGTGGAGCTGGGGTCTGGGGAGGCCCCTGGGCGGTGTGGG
>NW_007732236.1:21561-68340 GCF_000696425.1 Galeopterus variegatus | reverse complement strand
CTTGGTGTTGTCAGCACCACGCTCAGCCAGTGAGCAAACCGGCCATCCCTATATGGGATCCGAACCCGGGGCCTTGGTGTTATCAGCACCGCACTCTACCGAGTGAGCCACGGGCCGGCCTCTCGGTTCCCTTTCAGTCTAAACTATAATTCTTAACAATTAGCTGAGATGAAAGAGTAATAGAGCTGCTGTGTGGAGTTACAACAATGAATAAACCTTTGGATTGATGACTGTATCTCTTGGTAATTTGTCCTTACTGGGTTGAACAGCATCCCCGGCACCCCCACCCCTCAATTCATGTCCATCTGGAACCTGTGACTGTGACTTTGTTTGGAAATAGGGTCTTTGCAGAAGTAATCAAGTTAAAATGAGGTCATACTGGATTCATGTGGATCCTAATCCAATGACTAGAATCCTTATAACAAGAGGGAAACTTGGACACAGGGACAGAGACAGGGAAGATGGCCATCTGAAGATGGAAGCAGAGGTTGGGAAGCAGAGATTAGACTGGTGCATTTACAAGCCAAGGAAAGCCAGGTATTGCTGGCAGCCACCGGGAACTGGAAGAGGCAGGAAGGATCCTCCCCTAGAGGCTTCGCCGAGAGCACAGCCCCTCTGACACCCTGATTTTAGACTTCCCGCCTCCAGAACTGTGAAAGAATAAATTTCTGTTGTTTTAAGCCATTAAGTTTGTGGTAATTTGTTATGGCAGCCACAGAAAACTTATACAGTCCCCAACTTTCCTTTGTGAGGTACCAAACACAGACTTTCTTTTTCCTTTGGTTTTGATGCTGTGCTGTGTCTTAGGCACTTTCAAGAGCACTTTACATATTACACTTAGAGAGTTGGAGTTGAGTCTTGGACAATTGTTAGAGGCTGTCACTAAAGAAGGCAGGAGAAAAGGGAGAGGTGGGCCCACCAGAAAGGCCTGTACAGCCTCTGTGCTCCCCTTCTGTTCTGTGGCCCTTGCCTTGGCAGTGCTGCTATTTCAGGTGACAGGCTGGAATTCTTCCCTGAAGGAGGAGTTGCAAAGGTATGCCCTTTTTCCTATCAGTGGTGGTGATCACTAGCTACATACCTAGTCTTCACCTTCACCTGCACAAGCACAGTGTTGGCAGAGATCCTGGCCAGGTTCCTGTGGCTTTGTCAGCTCTTTCGAGCAGTTCCCTTGGAGGTTTTACTTTTTTTTTTTTTTGAGTGCAGACCTCAACCTAGGAAATGCAGGAGAAGGACTACCTACCACAAAATCCAAGGCTGTTAAGGGATCTTTTACATAGTATAACCCTTAATAATTCCTATGACAATATTAACTGATATGCACTAAGCACTTAGTATTTGCTAGGTACTATTCTTGGTGCTCTGCAAGTGTTATGTCTACCAGTGTTGTGTAGTTTGCAAACCACATGCTTTGTTCTCCAAGCACACTCACTGAGATAGGCTTGGTTTAAAGCCCCTTGGTTGTTTCCCCTAAAATGCCATGCTGAGAAGTGTGTTTTTGTATGATGTCTAAGGTCCTTTATAACCTGACTGTTGCTCAGTTGTTGACCCACATCTCCCACCCCTTCATGCTTTGAACTCTGCCCTCAGAAGTGCTGACAGACTTGTAGGTTCCTTGGCATACCGTGCTGTGTGATGCCTCTGTCGGTTTCATGCTCTTATAGCTGACCATAATGTTCCTTTCCTCCCTTTTGCCTAGCTTCCCTTTTTTTAGTTTTCAAAATTCACGTCTAGCACACGTCCTCCTAAAGCCTGGCTTGTTTTCATGCAGTCTGAACTAATGTGCCCTTTTATGCATCTAACTCAGTATTGTCCGTTTGCAGTTGTTTTCAGTAGACAGTGAGCTCTGCAAATTTAGGGAATATCTGTCACTCATCTTTGCATTATTAGTACCAATAAATGACGATTGATCCAAACTATCTTCCAGATTAGCCTGGAGAGAATAAATGATTCGGCCAAGGTCATACACTGCATGAGAGGTGGTCTTACTAATGGACCCCTCTGTTCTATGCACGCATTTGTCCTTAGGTTGTATATTTGTCTGATGCTTTCTTAGAAATTTCTTTTCTGGATGAGTTGGGATGTGTGGTATGGTAGAAGGACCTTTGACTAAGAGTTGGGCAGTCCAACTCCTAGATTTTAGCCTTCTCTTTCTTTTTTTTTTTTTTTTTTTTTTCCTTTTTTTAAATCTTTTTTACTGACCGGTAATGGGATCGCAACCCTCGGTGTCATGCCCATACTGGGGACCGGCAACGGGATTGCAACCCTCGGTGTCGCGCCCACACCGCGCTCAGCCAGTGAGCGGGAACCGGTCTCCACATGGGATCCGAACCCTCGGCGGGAGCGCCACCGCGCTCCCAAGCAGCGCACTCTCCATTGCGCCACCGGGCCGGCCCTTAGCCTTCTCTTTCTAGTAATATCTGTGTGACCTTCACCAAGTCATGTCACCCACATGGGATCCGACCCCTCGGCGGGAGCGCCGCCGCGCTCCCAAGCAGCGCACTCTCCATTGCGCCACCGGGCCGGCCCTTAGCCTTCTCTTTCTAGTAATATCTGTGTGACCTTCACCAAGTCATGTCACCCCTGGGACCATTGATTTCTGTATCTGTGACATGAGGGAGTTGTGTTAGACCTAAGTTGCTATGGCATACAGTGGAAATTTTTTTGGCCTAGCCCAGTTTTCTTTGATGAGAAAAGTGAGGCCTCTTGGACAGTTTTGAGAATTTGATAATTCATGCAGCAAATAGTTAACGCACACTATGAGCCAGGAATGGCTCCATGTGCTAAAGATGTATCAGTGAACAAAATAGACCAGGATCTGTGTTCTCAGAGAGCTTATGATGGAGTGGGAGAGGAGGGAATAAAGAATGTTACCTAAGTTGAGAGTTAACTATCATAAGGTAATAACTGCTATCAAAACATAATGCAGGGAAGAGGCAGGGGCAGGTGCCATGGGGAGGGTTTCATGGTGATAAGGTGGCCAGGGAACCCCTCACTGAGAAGGTGACCTTTGAGTAAAGATTTGCAGGAACTGAGGGAACAGGCCCGCTGGGTAGCTGGGAGAAGAGCGGTCTAGGCTGAGGGAGCAAGTGCAAGGGCCCTGATCCGGGAGCACTGCGGGTGTGTTTGACGAGAGAAGCAAGGGGCCAGAGTGGCTGTAGCCGAAGGCGGGGCAGAGAATCACAGGGCATGATTGTAGTGAAAGTTTGTAGTGAAGACGAAACTGTTATTCTTTAATTCTGAGTGAGTGGGGAGGCTTTGGAGGTTTTGAGCAGAGACAGGGCATGGTCTTGCCTTAGGCTTAGCAGAGTTGCTTTGGCTGCTGTACTGAGGATTCAGGGCATCGGAAGCAGGGAGACCAGTTGGAGGCTGCTGCAGTGTCCAGGTGAGAGATGGTGGGGGCCGGCACCAGAGCGGCAGTCACGGAGGTGGAGGAAGCAGGAGGTGGGTGATAAGGATCAGAGAAGGGTCAGTCTCTGACTGTCTGGGGTCTGTTCTTTTTTGGGCCATTGACTTGCTCAGCTCTTGAAGGGCTGTTGCTTTCTGTGGTTGCAGTTGGAATTCCTGCCACACTTAACTTTAAATGCCAAGACAGAATCACAGCACACGGGGGTTGAGAACACAGGCAGCCTTTCAGTGTGGATCTGATATTTGCTATTTTAGTACAGCTCTGCCTGGCAGGGTGTGCTCTGCTGACAGAAGGGCATGCAGGCAGCTGGGGTACATGGAATATGACATTTGTAAGGGGGATGGAGGCAAGAAGGGCCCAAATTGAATATGGCAAGGCCACCGGTGCTTGGGATAAAGGTGGAGCAGAAGAGTTTTCAGTGTTGTGGCTCTGACAGCTTTCAGCTTACACTACGAGAGCCACGAGGAGCCTCTGAGCAAATGAGGCAGTCAACTTGACAAGTACCTGTGGAAGCAAGGAGTGGGGGGAGGGGGGAATGAACTCATTCAGAAAAGACTTAGGAGCACCTTCGATGTGCAAGGTACTGTTCTGCGCACTGAGCAAGCAGACTGGCCCTTAGAGGCTGTCAGAGTGACAGAGACACTAAACGTGTCATGTGTAGGCACAGACTGAGCTGCTCTAATGATAGTAATCTGGGAATGTTGGCAGAGTAACAGGTTCCAAATTGGTGGGATGGTCATGTCCTCCTGAAGGAGGCACCAACTGTGCTGAGTCCTGGAAGTGGAGAAGGGCCAGGCTGCCTTTGCAGCCTGGGGTGTCAGCACAGCCTTGGGTGTCTGAACACTCCTGCCAGGGGAGACCTGTGGCCAGGGAGGAGGCAGCAAGGAGGGCAGGTGAGCAGGCCCAGAGCATGCTGGGCTTCGAAGGCCATGGAGAATAATCGGGTCCTGTTCTCAGGAGGCACGAGAAAGTAGTGGTACTATGATGCTATTCACCATCCCTGGAGAGAGGGCGAGAGAGGAGTGGACAGGTTCAGGGCGCGTGTGGCAGGTGGAACTTGCAGGATTCACTGATGGGCTGGGTGTTGAGGGGTGAGATGATCACCAGGGTTCTGGCCTGAGGGATGGGGGTGTGGTCGTCAGGACATGGCCCTCCAAAAGTGTCCACGTCCTCATCTCTGGAACCTTTGAATATGTTGTTACATGACAGAGAATAAAGGTCACTAATCAGCTGACCTCGAGATGGGGGGATTGTCCTGGATTATCTGGTGGGCTCAGTGTAACCACATGAGCTCTTAAAAGTGGTCGGAGAGATTGGACATAAAGTGGACTTGATCCGTGGTTGCTGGCTTTGCACATGGAGGATGGGGCCACAAGCCAAGGAATTGGCATGGCCTTTAGAAACCGGGAGCAGCTTTCTGCTGACAGACAGCAGGAAGATGGGACTTTAGTCCTACAACTGCAAGAAACTGAGTTCTGCAAAGAACTGGAACGAGCAGGAAGTGAATTCTTCCCTACAGCCTCCAGGAAGGAACACAGCTGGCTGACACCTAGACTTTAGTCCTGGGAGATCCATGCCGGACTTCTGACTTCCAGAACTTTAAGTTAATAAATGTGTGTGTTTTAAGCACCAAGTTTGTGGTAATTTGTCATAGCAGCCGTAGAGAGTCGGGGATTGTGCCAGGGGATGACTGATGGGGAAGAATTTCAGGTTGGCCTGAGTACCTCCCTTAGCAGAGTGCTGCTCAGAGTGGCCCAGCTTGTAGGTGGTAGAGCTGGGCTTAAACCCTTAACCGTCATGGTGTATTGCTCCGTATTCAAGCCCTCCAGCCCTTTCACTTTACAGGTGCCACAGTCATTACTGAGAGAGCTGGCTTGCCTGCCAGGAATCTGATCCTTCTCAGGAAAACAAGTCCCTCGGCACCCACCCATAGTGTTTGAACCCAGACTGCAGCCTTGCTGGGCCTACTGGCCCTTGGAGCCCTGCTAAGCTCAGCTTGAGGCCTGGCTCCCCAGGGCTGGAGAAAACTGCCGTTCCTTGTGCTTGGAAGAGTGTGCACTTGGACTTCTGCATCTTCGGGGGGTTCTCCTGGAGCATGATGAGCAGCTTCTTCTAGGTTGACCCTGGTGTTTGCTTTTCAAATGAGAGGCAGAGGTGTCAGGAGGCGCAGGCAGCCTGCGCTCTTCCCATTTCTGGGGTCCTGTGCTATGGGGGACTCTTGTTTTGAGTATCCCCAGACTTTTTGTTCTCTTTTTCTGAAATGTTGTTTCCTCTTTTCTGAGGAGTAAAGTGGAAATTCCACCCGAGTGCTGAGATTCATGCTGGGCCACGTAACTTTCGGTAAGTCCAGTTGGTTAGAACAGGTATGGATTGTCTTATTGCAGAAAGAAGTAAGGGCTGGGCCTGGCCAGTTAGCTCAGTTGGTTAGAGCCAGGTGTTGATAACACCAAGGTCAAGGGTTCATATCCGTGCAATGGCCCACGGGTAAAAATCCAAAAAAAAAAAAGAAGGAAGGGCTATTGATGCTGCCTTTGCTACTAATGGCAGCCCACCAGGGAGTGGGTGCAGGCAGAGCCAGACATTGTGGGGAGCCTTTACGTGGGCTGTCTGCCCTCCCTGCATGGTCTGCCCTGGGCCCACAGCTCCCAGGTGAGCAGCTGGATTCAAGCTCAGGCCCGTCTGTTCTGGCTGCATTAGCTCTGTTCCCTACGTGCCCCTCGTAGGTGTTCTTGCTTGTCCTAGTGCTCATCCTCTGAGGAGGCATGCTGGGACCCAGCGCTGCCAGAGGAGCAGTCCCAGCCCTAGCATGTGCCTGGGACTTGGGCGAGTGCTGCCGGACCTCCTTGACCGCATGCTACACGTGGTGCGCCCACTCCCCCCTCTTTCCTCCTATCCTTCTTGCTGCACCATTTCAGCATGTGCCTTCTTTCCTAGATATTTCTGTCAAAGTAAAAATGAAATGGGCTTGCTGGCTGTAAGGCCTGCACTTAGATGAGACAAGTGATATTTAATCCGTCATCTGATCCTTGGCTGAAAGCCCTCTGCAGGTGGCTGGGGCACCAGTAGGTGTGGCACAGCATGTGTAGAAAGGCAGGGCAAAGGACTGGGTCTTGGAAAGGGGACAAGTCCCTTGGTATCATTGCAGTCCTTAGAGGCAGGGACAGCCCATCGGAGAGAGTATGGCCCACCTGCTTCAACTGTTTTCACCTGCACGTGTTTGTTGCATGTGTTTGCGTGTAGGGAAGCCAGCGAGTCTGGTGGGACTCTCTACATGGTGCTGTTGGGGCAGGAAATGACAGGGAGTCTGGCCTGTGTCTTTCAGAGTTCAGATTGGGTCTGAGATGAAGGAAGGCTAGGAGATGATTATTTCCAGTTTTACAGTTTTGTCCTCATGTCCAAGGTCTTGGGACTTGCTCCTTTGGGGTGGAGGAGGAGGACATACAGCTGCCTCTTTTGTTTTGAGGGTAATTCTGACTCCGTTGCTGTGAAAGCGCTCAGGCTTATTGATAGTGCTGTGGCTTATTCTCATATGGTGACTGCTCCTTCATGGGATGGCTGATGAAGAAATTCTGGCTATGGGCCCCCTATCGTTTTCTTTTTAGAATTAATTTCTATCTCGGTTAATTTTTTGTTCCAAAACTTGTCACTACAGCCACCATAGCACTTTGTGTATCAGCCAGATGTGACTTGATAAACAATCCTGATTTTAGACAGCTGTGGTAGAATAGGTCATGCAACAGGAGCATAGGGACCTTTAAGAGGGTGTTATCTGGTTACATTTTGTTATGAGCGGCTGTACTGTATTCTTTGGAACTTGTCTCCTTCAAAGATAGGGTGTTCCTTTAAAATGCTTAATCATTCCAATGTGTACGTAGTGAAGAAGAGAAACAATTAAGTGTATCAAGCATTTATTGGATGCCTTCTGTGTGCACACTAGGCCCTGAGGTATGCAAAGGTAAGCTGGATGTTACTTCTGGTTCCAAGGGGCTTCCATCTGCCAAGGTAGACAGAGACACCATCCAGGAACTCTGTCCCAGGGGAGCTGTGAGAAGCATGACACTGAAGGGACCGGGAAGTCCCATGGTCCTGGGCAAGGAGAGGTTAACTTTGACTGAAGGCATGAATGACCCCCCAGTGGACTTTGAAGGAAGGCTCAGTTCTTATAGGCAGTTACCTTGGGTGTGTGCAGGAGGATGTTCTGTAGATGGGGGCCTGGCAGGGCCTTCTCGGCACTAGGGGTGGTTGGACACAGGCCCAGATGAGGAAAAGCAAAGTGGCATGTTTGGGAGACTGGTGAGTGGCCACTACATGAGCAGCAGAGGTGAGTGGAAGTGATGGATGGAGACGTGGCTGTGTAGGTGGCATGGTAGGTGAGGGTCAAATGTTCAGGGTGGTGGGCTCAGGAGTTTAGATTTTAGGCTGTTTTGTGTTTGGGAGCCAGGGAAGGTTTCTAGCAGAGACAAACCCACCGGGCCTCCTACGACCATGTATTCATCTCTTGCTGTGTGTCAGAGACAGGCTTCGGTCATGGAGCTGGCCTCAGCTTGCATAGGTAAGATGAGGCCAAACTGGATTCAGGGTGAGAACCATGGCCATGGGGAAGAGAGGAGAGAGGGGGGACTGCTGAGGAAGTGATTGTAATTCAGTTAGTTCACCAGATATTGATTAAAACTGACCATGTGCTGTGCATTGTAAAAGGTGACAAGGGAGAGAAGAGCCCTGCATAGACTGGGGTGTGGTGAGTCAGAGAGGGGCAGGGGAGCATTGAGCAGGTCCTCATAGGACACCTGAAAGGCTCTGAGTTGTTTCTGAAGGGCCACAGGATGGCCTTGAAGGATTTTAAGCTGGGGAGTGACCCATCCTCTGACTGGCACGGGAGGACAGAGCTGAGGCCACAGCTGGAGGCTGCCGGGCAGCTGTCGCAGTTATCCCTTGGGGTGAGGGGTGGGCGAGGCCGGGCTGACAGAGTAGAGGAGAGATGATATATGTGGGTGGTGGCTTCAGGGAGGAGATGAGGGTGACTCTTGGGTTTGTTGGGTTGGCAATCATGGCTGTTAAGTCACATGGTCAAAATAAGAAGAAACAGAGCATGATCCAGGGCAGTGGGAACCATGGGTTCCACATGTCAGGACACGGCCTGGGGAGAGCCAAAAGGGCATGAGGGAGAGGTGGGAAGCAGGGACGGGCACATTGTCCTCTGGAGAGCATCACTATGTGTTAGAATATGCCTAATGGTGAAGTAAGTCACTAATTTAGTTCATATTTCAGAAAACTACTTTTGAGCCCAAAGGGGGCATTGAATTATGGCTGTGCTTGGAGAGGGAGTGAGCTGTGAGCTGAAGCTGACTAGATGGCTCGCCATCATGTGTCTGAAATACAGAAAAGCGTTTAATGGTAAATGTGGTAATATAACTTTTCATTTATTTTATGATGCTTAAACACTGCAGCTGGATTTATTTCTTTTCCACATTTTTATTTTCTCTCACTATTCACTATTTCACTGAATGCTATTTTCACCCACTGCTATTTAGCCTTTAATTTAGGAAAATAGCCGTTCTGGTCTTGCACTGACAGGTTTGTTCTCAAAGACAGCACCTTGATGTAGGGCTCCAAGTTCAAGCCCGGGAGGAGCTTTCTAGGATCTGTCAGTCCTTCCTTCTTGACTTCTGACTTGTTCCTTTGTGCTTGTTTCCAGCTTTCTCTCCTTCCTCAGGGGTCACCTGTATCCTAAGGCATTATCACCACCATGGAAGCAGCCCGAGGGCAGGACTGTCGCTTGCTCACTGTCATTCTTCTGGCACCAGTGTTGGGCGTGGCTTGGAGCCGGTGCTTGGTTGATGTTTGTTGGTTGACCTGAATGAAGAAATAACACGTATGGTCAGCAGAGGTTTAAGGCATCCGTGTGTCATGGTGCTCCCCAAGTGAAGACCTTGGCTGCCTGCAAGTAGATTCTTAGGAAGTCATTGAGTCTGAGGTGTTTTGTTTGTTTTTTTTCTGTTTTTAAACTTTCCTGAATCGTGTTGTAAACACTGCTCAGGACAGAGTCCTGAGGAGATGGTTTTGATCTCAGAGTCCCATTCTCTTTCTCTTGGGCATTCACCCACTGACTGGTGTCCCCAGCCTGTCCCTGTGCTGTACCCCTGTCCTTAGAGGCGCCCCTCCCGGTTCTTGTGTCATACCTCAGCTTTACCCCCCTCCCCCATTCTTTTTCCTCTTTGTTCCCCTTACCAGTGGTGACATGTTAATGGAGTCTCCTTGTGCCTTATGCTAAAAGGTGTGCTTTGTTGAGACTTCTGGGGACTGTCATAGGGGAGGTCATGGGGGAGGTCATTTTAATGGGGGCTTTCAGGACACAGTTCCCTGGGGCATCTTTGCCTGCCCTATGCTGTCCTGTCCTTTGTCTAGGTCATTACACTTTCACCTGGGTGTGAGCCTCTGTCCCGGCACAGGGTTGGAGCCTGTGACCCTTCCTGAGTGTTCACTCATTTGTTCTCCCGTTAGAGCGTCCTCACTGCTGCAAGGCGTGGGCCATTAGGATGTAGGTAGACTGCTTGCTGGTAACAAATTAGTCCTTCTTAAGTTTTCATTTTCTTAGTTTGGGGGATGATAAAATTGATTTCTGTCATTTTCATGTGAAGCATCCTGAAATTTCTCATTCTGTGATGATAGTATTACATACTTTTGTTATTCAGGGTAGGAGGAGTGGACTTGGGCCTGTGGAAACATTTACTGAGTGATGTTGGTCAGTGAGTACTTGGTGCAGAAGGGCTGCCTTGGTTACCAAGCCTCCTGCTTGGCCTCCCGACCCTGTTGGGGCACAGCTGGGTCAGAGAGGAGACCTTGCTTGTCCTCCCTCCCTCTCATCTGTCGTCTTTATAGTGATATCATTTACATACCACACAATTCACCCATTTGAGGTATAATACAGTGTTTTTAGTAAACTCACAGAGTTGTGTAATCATACTGCAATCAATTTTAGAATAATTTCACCACTATGAAGAGAAACCCCTGTTAGGAGTAACTCCCCATTCCCTCCTCCCCTCTCCTGGCAACCACTAATCTACTCTGTTTCTATGGATTTACCTCTTCTGGACACTTCCTATAAATGGAATCATACAATATGTGTCCTTTTGTGTCTGTCTTCTTTTACTTAGCATCATGTTTTCAAGGTTCATCCATGCTGCAGCATGTACCAGTACCTCGATCCTTTTTATGACCTAGTATTCCAGTGTATAGATACATTTTATTTACCTGGTCATCAGCTGATGAACATTTGGGCTGCCTCCCTGTGTTAGTCCGTTTCAGTTGCTTATAACAAAGTACCTGCAACTCGGTGATTTGTAAAGAAAAATGAGATTTATTATCCTCAGTTTCTGAGGCTGGGAAGTCCAAAGTCCATCTGGTGGTGATGACAGTGACCCAGGGGTCTCACATTGTAAGATGGTGGAAACAGAGAGAGCAGAGAAAATCTCTCCTCGTCTTTTACAGCCCTCAGAACCACTCCCCTGACAACCGTTTTTAGTCCATTCGCTATTGCATGGTCCTACAATCCAATCACCTCTTCAAGACTCCACCTATCAATTACCATCATAGGATTTCCCATCCTCTTAACAGTCACAGTGGGGGCTAAGTTTCTAATACATAAAACTTGGGGGACGCAATTGAAGATTCAGTGAGTTTTGGGGGGGCATAATTCAATCCACTACACTCCCCCTTTTGGCTGTTATGAATAATCCTGTACAAGTTTTTTGTGTGGATGTGTATTTTCATTTCTCTTGGGTATATACCTGGGAGTGGAATTGCTGGGCCATATGGTAACCCTGTGTTTAAGTTTTTGAGCACTTGCCAGACTGTTTTCCGTGGTAGCTGCACTATTTTTCATTTCCACCAGCAGTGTGTGAGGGTTCCAGTTTCTCTACATTCTCACCAGCACTTATATTATCTTTTTAATTTTTGCTGTCCTGCTGGGTGTGAAGTGGTTTATCATTGTGGTTTTGATTTTCATTGCTCTGATGGCTGATGATGTTGAGCTTACTTTTTGGAAGAGTTCTGTGTACAGTGTAAAACCGACAGGGGGACTTACAATTACCAGAAATATGGCCTTGAGGAGTCCTTCAGGTTTTGACCCTTCTGGGTGCATGAGACAGTGCTGTAGTCATGTCTGCGTCTACTGCATAAACACCTCACCTTCACGGAGCCAGAGCAGTCTTTAAAAAACCAGATAGCATTTCAGACATTCAAAAAGGGCATACAGACTAATGTAATGCACCTACAACACATGTGTATCTCCATCCTGTGTAAGAAGGGGACATTACACACATGCACTTGAAGCTACTGCATTCTTTGTTTGGACTTATCCTTTTCCCTTCCCCCCAGATGGTCACCATTCTGAATTTTGTGTTTTTGTTCCCATGCATGCAGTAGGAGTTTTTTGTCTTTTTTTTTTTGTGTGTGTCCGGCAACGGACCGCAACCCTCAGTGTCGCGCCCGTACCGGACCGGGACCAGCAACGGGATCGCAACCCTTGGTGCTGCGCCCGCCCCTCGCTCAGCCAGTGAGCGGGAACCGGTCTGTATGTGGGATCCGAACCCTCGGCGGGAGCGCAGCCGCGCTTCCCAAGCGGCGCACTGTAGCAGTGCGCCACCGGGCCGGCCCTGCAGTAGGAGTTTTTTGTCTTTTTTTTTTTGTGTGTGTCCGGCAACGGACCGCAACCCTCAGTGTCGCGCCCGTACCGGACCGGGACCAGCAACGGGATCGCAACCCTTGGTGCTGCGCCTGCCCCTCGCTCAGCCAGTGAGCGGGGGCCGGTCTGTATGTGGGATCCGAACCCTCGGCGGGAGCGCCGCCACGCTTCCCAAGCGGCGCACTGTAGCAGTGCACCACCGGGCCGGCCCTATATAGTATCATTTTGCATTTAAAAAATTTTTTGTAAAGGATATCATACTGTGTATATTCAACATACTTTGCCTTTTTATGTTCTGATGATGAAATTTATCTACATTGATTCTGTTCATACATTTTTGTTGCGGTTAGTATTCTGTTATCTATATGTATGTGTTCTAGTTTGTTTATTCATTGTCCAGTTGATAATGGACATCTTGATTTCTCTCAAAAAGTTTTCCATTCTAGTGTATTACAGATGTTGCTGACCCTCTCCTTGTGTACTTGTGCAAGGGTTTTTCTAGGTTTTTTATCAAGAAATGGAATTATGTCATTTGTATCTGTTTTTTAATAAGGAATCACTATGGTTCTCTTTAGAACAGTGGGTTACTGCAGTGTTTTGAAGCAGTATAATTAAGGACAAAGTTTATTGGCTGATATACTTCTTTAAAGAAAGATTTCATTATCTGAAATGAGGTAGGTGGGTTAGTTGCCACTTACTCTTTTAAAATAGCTTTAGTTGAAGTCTGTTTTTCTTTTTAGCTATGCAAGACCAAATAAAAATGCAATTTTAATAAGATAAAATGAGGTTCTTTTTAGTGTGAGCTTGAATTTTGCTGGAACATTTTCTGCTCAATAAACACGAGTAGTTTGCCTATGAAGAATTAATGAGTTTCCGGCTATTCAAGGAGGGAAAGGCCTGCGGTCTGTGATAATGCTGCAGAGGCTTTTGGGAAAATGACATGCAAATAGTGGGCTGTAGGCCAAACTGCCTACTGGTTTTGAACCATATAAATGTATTGGGGAATAATAGGAAGAGTGTAAATATTCAGGTAAAATGGATTGATAATATTGATAAATGCAATTTGTAGGTCACTTTATAGTATTCAAACTGTTACCACGTATGTTATCTCATTTCATACACCTTCTTATTCCTGTTTCTGGGATGAGGAAGCTAATGCTCAGAACAATTACTTGATTAAAACCTTACCAGCTGGAGCTGGGACTTGAACCTGGCCCTTTTGATTCTTAAACCTGGAAGCTTTCTACCAGTGTCAGAGAGGCCTCCATGAAATTTTAGGAAGGGGACATGATGGACAGGTTGTGCTTGGTCTAAGCAGGATATATACTTTTTTTCTTTTGCATATAGCAAGTATTTGATTCTGCTCATAGATTCTGTGGGTTAGAAATTCAGATGGGGCACAGTGGGGATGGCTTTTCTCTGCTCCGTGATGTCTGGGGTGTCACTGGGAAGACTTGAAGGCCGGAACTGAAATCCTAAGAAGGCTCGCTCACTAGTGCCATCAGTCATAATGTGAATGACTCCTCGTGGCTAGTTTGGACTTCTTCACAGAATAGTGGCTAGGTTCCAAGAGAGAGAACCCAAGAGGGCCAGATGGAGCTGTATGTATTGTCTTTTAAAAAATTAGAACATATTTATTGAGGTTCAGAATTGCCTTGACACCTTTGTCAAAAATCAGTTGATTATAAATGTGAGGATTTAACTCTGGACTCTCAATTCTGTTCAGTTGGTCTCTATGTTTTTCCTTATGCCAGTCCATACTGTCTTGATTACTGAATCTTAGTTTTGAAATCTGGAAGTGTGAGTCCTCCATCTGTGTTCTTTTTCAAGATTGTTTTGTCTATTCTAGGTCCCTTGAATTTCCGTATGAATTTCAGGATTAGCTTGTCATTTTCTACAAAGAAGCCAGCTGGGATTTTGATAGGATTGCAATGAATTGGTATTGAATTTGGGGGGTATGGCCATCTTAACAATATCCTGTCTCTTGATACACGAACATGGGATATCCATCCATTTGCTTAGGCCTTTAATTACTTTCAACAACATGTTTTAGTTTTCAAAGTGTTAACTTTTGCACTTCTTTTGTTAAACCTATTCTTAAATATTTCATTGTTTTTGCTGTAATTTTATGTGGAATTTTTTTCTGAGTTTCATCTTTGAATTGTTCATTGCACGTGAAAGAAGTGCAGTCAATTTTTTGTATATTAATCTTGTATCCTGAAACTTTGCTGTGTGCGTTTCTTAGTTCTAATAGTTTTTTAGTGGGTTCCTTAGGATTTTCTATATACAAGATCATGTCATCTTATTAGATAGTTTTACATCTTCCTCTCTATTGTGGATGCCTTTCATTTCTCTTTCTTGCTTAGTTGCCCTGGCTAGAACCTCTAGTACAATTCAAAGTCGTTAGGGCGGCGACCTTGTCTTGTTCCTGTGCTTAAGGGGGAAATACTTAGTATTTCATCAAGAGGTATGAGGTTAGCTGTGAGCATTGTGGATGCCTTTCATTTCTCTTTCTTGCTTAGTTGCCCTGGCTAGAACCTCTAGTACAAAGCTGAATAAAAGTCGTTAGGGCGGCGACCTTGTCTTGTTCCTGTGCTTAAGGGGGAAATACTTAGTATTTCATCAAGAGGTATGAGGTTAGCTGTGAGCTTTTTGTAGATATTCTTTATCAGGATGATGTTACTTTCTGTTCCTAGTTTGTTGAGGATTTTTGTCATGAAGCGTTGTTGAATTTTGTCAAATCTTTTTCTATGTCTTTTTAGATGATCATGTGGTTTTTGTCCTTTATTAATACAGTGTATTATGTAAATAGATTTTTGATTGTTAAACCAACCTTGCATTCCTTGGTTAAATCCCACTTGGTCATGGTGTAAAATTGTTTTTATGTATTGTTGGATTTGATTTGCCAGTATTTTGTTGGATTTTTACTTGTACATTCATAAGAGATACTGGTTCATTGTATCTTTCCTTGTGACATTTTGCCTGGTTCTTGTATGAGGATAGTACTGGCCTCATAGAATGAGTTGGGAATTATTCCCTCCTTTCTTAGATTTTCGAAGGATTTGTGAAGACTTGGTATTCTTTAGGTGTTAGATAGACTTTACCAGTGAAGCCACCTGAGCTTGGACTTTTCTTTGTTGGTAGTGTTTTGATTATTAATTCAGTCTCTTTACATGTTATATGTCTCTTCAGATTTTCTGTTTCTCCTTGAGTAAGTTTTGGTTGTTTGTATCTTTCTAGGAATTTGTCCATTTCATCTACACTATCTAATTTGTTGTTGTACAGTTGTTCATAATATTCTCGTATAATTTTTTTTCTCTTTAAGGTTAGTAATAATGTCCTCACCTTCATTTCTTTTTTTTTTAAAGATGACCGGTAAGGGGATCTTAACCCTTGCCTTGGTGTTGTCAGCACCACGCTCACCCAGTGAGCGAACCGACCATCCCTATATAGGATCCGAACCCGTGGCCTTGGTGTTATCAGCACCGCACTCTCCCAAGTGAGCCACAGGCCGGCCCTGTCACCTTCATTTCTGACTTTAGTATCACCTTCTGACTTTGAATCTTCGCTCTTTTTCTTTTAGTCAGTCTAGTTAAAGGTTTGTCAGCTTTGTTTACCTTTCCAAAGAACCATCTTTTGGTTTTGTTGATTTTCCTCTATCATTTTTCTAAAGCCTTATACAAATACAGTCATGTGTCACTTAGTGACAGGGACAAATTGTGAGAAATGCATCATTAGGCCATTTTGTTGTTGTGTGAATGTTATAGCATGTACTTACATAAGCCTAGATGGTACAGGCTACTACTGCACACCTAGCTATGTGGTATAACCATTATCATCGTGTGGGACCACTGTTGTATGTGCAGGCTGTCATCTACTGAAATGTCATTATGTGGTGCATGACTGTATTTTAAAGAAACATGCAGAACAGTGATAGTTTTTCATTATCTCCCTGGGAGTCCTGCAGTGGTGCCGTGGAGTTGACTTCTCTCTCTCTGTTGGGCGGCCAGGGCTGCGGCACATGGGGACACATGCCTATGTCTCCCCTCTTCACCAGAGCAGCTCTATGTTTGCCTGCTTTACACTTCTGTCTAAAATTTCTTTTGAAAAGTTGGTTACTGCTAAAGTGTCCCTTTTCATACACACACAATGAAGCCCCCAGGGCAAACTGGAGCTGCGTGCGCTTACACTGACCCATAAGGAAAAATCTTGACAGAAAATAAAGTCATGAAAGGTACATATATATATATATATATATATATATATATATAAAGTGATAATATTGATATAAATTTTACAGATGTGCAGAATAATGCTATATATTGCCTAGAGATCTGCAACTCTTCAGTAGAAGTATAAACACTTCCATGGGAATATAAACATCAAATACAGGTTAGCAGTCACCTCCGAGGAGGCAGGTGGAGAAATAGAACTGGTGGGGTTTCAACTCTTTTGTAAGATGAAATGTTAGGATTTGGTGGAACTAAATCTCTGGGTGTTTGTGTGGTTATTCCTTATGTAATACATGTCATTAAGCTGGCTTCATAACCTGATAGATGTGTGCGACGTGGGCAGGTCACTTAAGCTTTCTATCCCTCAGTTTTCCCCTCATTAAAATGGGAATAATCACATCTGCCTCATTGGGTTGTGAAGATGAAAGGAGTTCACATGTTAAGAGTTTAGAATAATGCCAGATCTCTGTTAACTACTACGACCACTCTCTAGGTTTTATTGTTTACAGCATTTCGAATAGAAAAAGAGACAAGAACGTGGAGCAGATGTAGAGGCTGTTGAGTGGGGGGCACATGGCATGCTCGCTGCAGGCTGGCCCATCACTTTTCCATGTGTTTCATTCCTTTGGTAGAAACATCCAACCCCATCCCCCCTGGTGCCCTCCCTGTGGTCCATGCCATGTGGTGTGGTGGTGTCTGTGGTGTCAGTGCCAGGACACGTCCTTACTGGTTGAGTGGATGGATCAAAGCTTTGCTTTCAGGTTTCTTTTTTCAGTTTGAGGGTGTATCTTACTAAGCCTGGTGTATGCAGAAACAAACATGATGTTTAGTTTGGGTGTTTACAAATGTGCAGAACTTTCTTCTGAAATCATATGATTCTCCTTGTGGACTTTCTTGGGAAGGACGGATCATAACAAAGCCTTCAAGGGCCATGCCCTTTTGAATTCCCTTCTCTGCCCTGGGTTTCTGTGCTCTGTAGAGTGAGGAGTAGGACTGGGCTCCAGAGCCCTCTGTTCTGGGGTTCCAGGATCATCACGGGAGGCCCGACTTGGCACATGTTTCTGCTCACTGTAGTGACAGTCCTAGTTGCCCTTTTATTTCCCCAATCATTTCATCCTGTCCTTTGCCCTCAGGTCTTTTGCATGCTGTTCTTTTTTTTTTTTAAATTTTAAGAACTCCGACTTTTATTTATGTTTTTTGTAACTGGCTGGTATGGGGATCTGAACCCATGACCTTCAGGTTATAAGGCTGCACTCTAACCAAGCGAGCTAACCAGCTAGTCCAGTTCATGCTGTTCTTTATGCTGGAACTTTCTGCGTATTCTACTTTTCTTGGGTCTGAGTGTAAGTAGTTTTTTCTCAAGGAACTTTCCTTCTAAGACTGGGATTTTGTACTCCATGGCATGTCATTGTAGGAATTATCATAGAACGTATAAATGCCTATTTATTTTTTGCTTTAATCAGTAAACTGTAAGGTTCTTGATAGTTTGGACTATATTATGCTTATCTTTGCCTCCCTAGTGTCCTGTCACAGAATTGGTATCCAAAAAATATTTGTTAAATTGAGCTGAAAAATTTTAGGATATAAAACTAAATATTTGATAGAATTAAAATACTGTTCTGCAGGCATAGGAATGGAAGGCTGACTAGCAACTGAATAGAAAACTGAAAAGTGAGCCAGTGTAATATTTTAATATATATTAAAGAGGATATCATCAAGCCAATGGGGAAAAAGAGAGGTTATTTAATAGGTAGCATTGGAAGAATTGATTATATTTTAAGAAAAGTTCCTACTAAACACTGTAGCAAAATAAATTCTAGATGGATCGAAAACTTAAGGGTAAAAAACGAAGCCATAGAAGTATGGAAATAACACATAGTTGAACATTTATGCAGGCTCGGAAGGGATGGGCCTTTCCAAGTATAATCCTCAAAGTAGAATCATACATAAAGGATAACCAAAATGATTGACTTAGTCTCCCATGATCAGGAAAACAGATTTGTCACTTGCATTAGATTTCTATTGCTGCTCTAATGAATCACCCCAAACTTATTGGTTTACAGCAACACAAATGTATTATCTTAGGGCTCTGGAGGTCATAAGAGTGACACGGGTCTCCCAGGCTAAAATCAAGGTGTGAGCAGGGCTGGAGGCTCTAGGAGAGAACCGTTTCCTTAAACTCTCTGGTTTTCAGAGGCTGCCCATATTCCCTGGCTGGTGGCCCTGTTTCTCAGTCTTCAAAGCCAGCAATGTTGCATCTCTCTGACCTTTTTCATAGTCAGGTCTTCCTCTGACGATAGCTGGGAAAGTTCTGTGCTTTTAAGTACTCATAATTAGATTGGGCCCACGTGGACAACTCAGGATAATCTTAGATCTCAAAGTCTGTATTCTTAATAACATCTGCAGAGTTCCCTTTGCCATGTAAGGTGACACATTCACAGGTTCTGGGCATTAGGACAGGACCATTTTTGGTGGGGCCGTTATTTTGCCGACCACACGGCCTGAATGACCAAGAAGGAATCTTCTCTTTACAATGAGGTTTTTACAGATCAGTAAGAAAAAGCACAAAGGGTATGAACAGACAATTTACAAAAAGAGGTGCAGTGAACAAAATTAAAAAATAAATGGTTCAACCTCACTGGTAATCGAGAGAAACACCACCAACATTGAGACTTCTCTTCTCCTATCAAGTTAGCAGCAGTGTGGTCGCTCAGGTGCTGCTGGTGGGAATAGGACCAGCACTCTTTGGCAGTGTGTACCAACAGCCTTTTTTTTTTTTTTTTTTTGTCCTTTTTGAGACCGGCCGCACCATGCTCAGCCAGTGAGCGCTGTGAGCACACCGGTCATGCCTATATAGGATCCGAACCCGCGGCGGGAGCGCTGCTGCGCTCCCAGCGCCGCACTCTCCTGAGTGCGCCACGGGCTTGGCCCTACCAACAGCCTTTTTTACATTCATGCTCTACATCTGTCCGTTCCATTTCCAGGAGTTTATTCTCAAGGGGTCACCATGGTGTTGGCAAGTATTTGTCTTCAGAGATATTTATGGATTTTTTTTGTAGCCACAAACAATTTTAAGTGAGTTAAATGTCTCACAGTCAATGTTGGTTAAACAAACTATGCTGTAGCCATATGGTGGGACAGTGTGACATTAGAAGTGATGTTCTAATTAGCGGCCCATGTTCACTGGTGCTCATTCTATTATGGTTTTTAAAAACTTTTTTTAAATTTGGAAATAATTGTAGATTTACGAGGAATTGTAGAGAAAGAACCATGTACATATGGTCACCAAATTATGGTATGATGGTTTCACTTATGATATTTTGACTTTGTGATGGTGTGAAAGCAGTGCATGTTGAGTGGAACCCACACTTCCAGTGCCCGCGTGACCACTCTGTTTCTCACCTCGAGTGTAGTACTCAGTAAATGGGATGTCCCACACTTTTCTGTGAAGTAGGCTTCATGTTAGATGCTTTTGCCCCACTGTGGGCTAGTGTAAGTGTCCTGAGCATGATTAAGGTGGGCTGGGCTAAGCTGTGATTCTCAGTAGGTTAGACGTATTCAACGCATTTTTTACTCAAACCTGTCATAAGTTGAAAATATCTTATCAGGATATAACCCCACGTAAGTCAAGGAGCATCTGTGCTCTTCACCTCGTGTTTAAATTTACATGTACAGCATATTTTCTTTTTATTTATCAAACAGTACATATAAAGTAAATAAATTACTTAAGTGAATTGAAAAAGAATTAAGTAGTGATATGGGGAAATAGCCACAGTCTATTACTAAATAAAGAAAGTAAGATTTCATTCTGTTTTTAAAAATGAAAACATTCGTCTAAATATCTCTTTATCTGTGTTTATCTTTACATACACACCCCCACAAGGTACTGCATGAAAATGTCACTGTGGTTATCTCTTCCATGTGGACCCTGTCAGTTAAGATGTATGACAGTAGTGGCTTCACAAATAGGGACTTTTTTGTTTCATGTTTATTCCATGCAAGTATGTGGGAGGCTGAGGTGATCCGGGGTTGGACTGGCAGCTTCACAGAGCCGCCACAGACCGTGCTCTGTCCTGTGTTTCTGCCCTGCAGGCTTTCATGGTGGCTTTATTTCCTATGCTACTTCTCATGCTTGCAAGATGATGAGGTTCCCAGGCCTCACCTCTTGGTGCCAGGTGGAAGAAGAGGGGGCGAAGGACTAGAGGGGTGCTGGCCAAGCCTGTCTTTTTTGTTAGAAAAGTAAAAGTCTCCATGTATTTCTCACTGGCCTGTACCGTGTCACATGGCCATCCTGGCTGAAGTCAGCCAAGGAGAAGGGGCTCAGCTGACAAACAGTGTCTGCCAAGTCGGGTATTTTGGAAGACTTTTATAATAAAACCAATAAATCTTTTTAAAAAATTGTATTCATCTTCTTTTTGAAATTCTCCATTTGATCTTCAGACAAAGTGGTGCTAGATGAGAGTCCCCGATAGGCATCTCTTCATCAGTTTTCAGTCCTGTCCGAAATGTGGCCCGTGGGCAGTGGTCACAGTCCCCTCACTGGGCTTGTGGTGGAAGCCTGAGGCTCTGTGGGGCTGCTTTCGGGTGCAGCTCCCTGCCCTGAGGCCCATTCCCAGGGAGGGCGGATTGTCCTGCTTGTGTGTGGGGTTGCACCTGTGTGGCACCTTTCATCCCCCTCAGGACCCTCAGTGGCACTTTGGCAGCTCAGGGAGAGTTGGCTTTCCTCAGTTGTGTGGGTCACTAGGAGCTGGGTCAGTGGTGGGCTCTTGGGACAGTTGAAGAAAAGCTAATTGGTTTTCCTTTCTTTTTAAATAGCATCCAGCATGTGTACGGAGCCCAGCATCCCCCTTTCGATCCCCTGCTGCACGGCACGTAAGTGGAGTGTTAACTCCCTCGGCTTCCTGGCCCTGATGGGAGGAGGCCGTGGCAACTGCTGTCCTTCTGCTTCCCTCCAGCTCCCTGGAATTCCCAAGGGAGAGGAAAGTGGTTCCTCATCGGCTGACCCGGATCAAGCCGTTGCTTTGTGTGAGCACTGCTGGCCTTGCATAGCTCCTCCTCTGTTGGGGAAGGTGGATGTGGACACCACAGCTTCATGTGGGGGACCCACGCCAGAGAGCAGGGGGCTGGTGCCCTGAGCCAGTGGGCAGCTGTTCTGGCATGCCTGCAGGTTGCGGATCTCCCTTCCTTGTGACCATATTCTCGGCCCAGCTGCTCGAGACTTGATCTGCCCCATGTCCTGGCGCCTGTGCCAGAGTAGGCAGCAGAGAGAGGTGTGGGACTGGGCCTTGTGCTGGCGAGGCCCTGCAGGACTGTGTCTGCCCGACCAACTTCCTGACACTCAGTGGGCCGTGTTGTATGTTGTCATATGTGGGGTTATAATGTCTTCAAATCCATCTATGAAAGGCCTGTGTTCTCTGCACGGTCTCTCTGGTCCCACATCACTCACCTGATGCTGTAGTGGCTTTGCTGAGATGCTGGGATTGTGAGAATGTGTTTGCAGGCACTGGCCAAGGTGAGTTTGGAGTGCCATTACATGCAGCCGTGCCTCCTCATGGATCGGTACGTCAGGTGGTGGAGGCTGCTTGGCCTGCCTCTCCCTCTGCCCTCCTCCCCATCACTGTATCCTCATGAGCTTCGCCCAGCCTTAGTTTGAATGTCTCTGAATTGTGTCTGCTTTTTCACTTCACTGTCGGCTAGACTGAAGTTGAAAACTTTTATGTGAGTCATCTGGGGACTCCTTTCTGGCCAGTTTTGGGGTGAATACTCTTCAGCCCCGAGCGTGTAATAGTAAAGACTACCTTTGCTTTGCAGCTTGCTCAAGTCCATGCCCAAGGTACCAACCACCCCAGTGAAGGCCAAGAGGGTCAGCACCTTCCAGGAGTTTGAGAGCAACACCAGCGATGCCTGGGATGCAGGCGAGGACGATGATGAACTCCTGGCCATGGCGGCGGAGAGCCTGAACACAGAGGTGGTCATGGAGACGGCCCACCGTGTCCTTCGTAACCACAGCCAGCGGCAGGGGCAGCACACCCTGCAGGAGGCACCAGGCCCCGAGCAGAGGCCGAGCCCTGTGGCAGAGCCACTGTCAGCCCCGGGTGGAGACCTCCGTCTGGTGAAGTCCGTCAGCGAGAGCCACACGTCCTGTCCTGCAGGTAGGACAGGGAGGACTGAAGAGGTGGTTTGGGCAGAGCCAAGAAAGGGGGCAGAGTCCTTTCATCGTGGGGGACCAAGGGGACCCCAGTCTCATGTGCTGTAGGGCTCAGGGCCCAGGACAGGTCATCTTCCCAGTGGCCGCAGTGTCCCAGGCAGGGGCAGCAGCCTGCACTCTTCCCTTGAGTTCCTGCCATGCTTTTCTTCTGTCCTTCTAGCAGCACGCATCTCCTTCTGATGGAGTGGAGGGCATGTGACTTTTGTGGGCTGGTTGTGAGGGGGCTGTGGTGAGCACAAGGGTTTGGGGGACCCTGTCTCCCTCCTGAGTACGCCAGCTCTTGGGGCAGCTGGTGGCTCTGGGGGTGACATTTCCAGCTGAGGGCTCAGGCCAACTGCATGTTCAGGGCTGGACCTCCTCAGGCAGCTTATGGTGATTCCTTCCAGGGACCCATCCAGGTGGGCTCAGGGTCTGTAAGGGGTGAGAGTCTGACTTTTGGAATAGCCATGCTCAGGTTTTAACCCCCGCAAGCGTAGAATTATGTCTGCGGCTTATGTCCTTTGTTCCTGACACTCAGTGGCTGTTCCTGAGATTGTTGCCATACTTTTTTGATCTGTATATATTGGAGATGGGGTATGTCTGTGATGTAAAGCCACACAGTTATTTCATGCATGTCTGTGATGGGACAGATGCTGTTTTCAGTGCTTGGAATGCCCCTGGACAAACCAGATGTAAGTCCTTGCCCTTTGGGAAGTCTGTTCCAGTGAGGGGACTGAGGCTGATGTGCACACAACCAAGAGATGGACATGGAGTGAACGGGAAGGCAGCAAATGGGATGGGTCAAAATCGATGTGTGTGATCATGAGAGCAGGGTAGGGGTAGACTATAGTCTTCAATTGGGAGGTCAGAGATGAGGGCATCACCACTGAGAAGGTGGCCCTTGAGTGCACCATGAGTGAGGTGTAGGGGAGCAGCCAGAGAGCAAGAACAGGCTCTCATTGATAGCGCTTTCCCTGGTCTTCCGGAGACCTGGGTGCCCTCCCACGTTATAGATGAGAACGTGGGGATTGTCACGCTTGCCCCACTAGTAGATGCGGAACTAGGTTTCACGCCTATGCCTAGTTTTCAAAAACCCTTTCTAGTAATTGGCTAACTTCTAAAATGTAACATGTCTCTTTAGATAAGCATGCTATGAATTATTTCATTTGATTAGTTTTCATGTTGAAATCTACTAAATTTTAAGGTATTTGAACTTATAAATGGAAATTGGTTGGAGGTGGATTGAAAGCTGTGGTGACTGACTAAAGCACACACTTGCCACCTCCTGTATGCTCAGTCCTGGGCAGCATGCCCTCAGCCTGTACAGACTCCTGGTGTTGGCAGGGATGCTGATGAAACTCTGCGAGCCCTGAAGAGCATGTCCACCATTGCTGGTGGTGGTCCTCAGCACCCTGGATGCAGGGGATTGCCTGGGTCAAGAGTGTCAGGGCCGTGTTGTGTATGGTTGTGCCCTCAGCCTGTACAGACTCCTGGTGTTGGCAGGGATGCTGATGAAACTCTGCGAGCCCTGGAGAGCATGTCCACCATTGCTGGCGGTGGTCCTCAGCACCCTGGATGCAGGGGATTGCCTGGGTCAAGAGTGTCAGGGCCATGTTGTGTATGGTTGGTAGATCCTGACCAGGGGAAGCACAGGTGTATCTGGCCAGGGTTGGGGAGCCATGAGATGTCACCTTGGGATGGCTGCCTCCCGAAAGAGCAGGGCGAGGGACAGTCCAGGCAGCTTGTGGCTGGGAGAAGGGGTCCTGTGACCTCGTTGCCTTGTGCCTGTACCTGTTTTGGAGTTGTTTCTGTGTTTGCTTTCAGGGCAAGCCTCTTTTGAGTACTTTGATATTTTAATGATAATAATAGCATTTATTGATCAGTTACTATGTGGCAAGTAGTGTAGCAAGCCCTTGTGATAAGGAACTCATTAAACTCTGCAAAACACTGGGAGGAAAGACTTGTTGTTACTCCTGTTGCACAGGTGAGGTTCAGAGAAGAAGCAGGTGGCTTGCAGAGAGCCGCACCCTGAGTGGTGGGGCTGGGTTCAAACCCAGAGCATCTGACTCCAGAGCCCTTGCGGTTAGCCCTGCCTTCCTGAATAGAGCAGGGGTTCTCAGTCGGGATGATTTTGCCCCTGGGGACATGTGGCAATATCTTGGGGCAGTTTTGTGTATGTGTCACTGGCAGGTAGTAGGTAAAGCCAGAGATACTGCTCAACATCCCACAGTGCCGAGGATAGCCTGCACCCGCCACAGAGCGTGATCCAGCCCCAGATGTCGACTTGGCCTTCCATCAGTCACCGGACAGTTTGCTTGGTGGTGGCATGAAGATGGACACATCTCTGTTCTCACTCCCTCAGGTTGTGGCACGGGGGAGGCTCACCGGCAGTCTAGTGGGAGACAGATGAGTAAATGAGTGGACAGGATCCAGAAGCTTCCAGGGACTCAGCTTCCATATTGTCTTGTTGAGGGGGGTCAGGTTTCAGGTCAGCAAAGGCTTCAGGTGGGGGGGATGTCTGTGGGGTCTCCTGGGTTAGAAGGTTAAGACCATCTCGGCGGAGGGGAGGTACTGTCTTCCGGTCTGTCCTCATGCTTCATCTGCAACCTTTGCAAGTTTGTGGACAGGATCCAGAAGCTTCCAGGGACTCAGCTTCCATATTGTCTTGTTGAGGGGGGTCAAGTTTCAGGTCAGCAAAGGCTTCAGGTGGGGGGGATGTCTGTGGGGTCTCCTGGGTTAGAAGGTTAAGACCATCTTGGCGGAGGGGAGGTACTGTCTTCCGGTCTGTCCTCATGCTTCATCTGCAACCTTTGCAAGTTTCCTGAAGAGAGGGGCTGTGTCCCCAGTTGTCTGTTTCTCTGTGGTGTCCCGTGTAGTTGCATAAATGTTGTTGAGGTGGATGCAGTTCTGCTCAGGGCCTGGTGACCACGTGGCTCTTCCCTGTGCTTGCTCCCAAAGCACTGTCACATTCTGTGCCCGGGGATGAGGGCCACTCTGCTCAGGCGATTGACCTGTATGTCCCATTTCACTTTACTGCTCCTAATACTAGAGTATGATTGTCATTGCTGCTCATGTTAGAATTGTGTTTTGTAGTTCTAAACATCCTAGAATGTTCTGTGTCATGGGGCACAGTTCAGCTTTTCTGCTGTATGGATGTGCCACTCCGAACATTTACGTTCATGTGAGCATTTGTGCCCTGGGGAGCTGGAGGTCACCCTGTGAGTGCCTGTAGCCTGCTGTCGCCCACCTTGACCTTCAGCCCTGGGTAGGTAGGCTGGAAATTCAGTGCAGTGCAGTTGGGTGGGTTGTGGGCTAGCCTTCCCTGTGCCTGTTCTTCACCTTTTGGCTGTCCTGACTTTCTTAATAAATACCTTGGAAATCTATCACCATCATACGCAAGGTCACATGCACTTTGCTTATTTAGTGACATTTGGGTTAATGGCAAAAGCACATCTTTAGCTGGAATGGGCTCTGGAGGCCCCTGCTCAGTGGGTAGTGGGCTGGATGAGGGCTGTCCCTATAGCTGACCATGACCAAGCTGCAAGTGGGGTCTTGTGTGGATGCTGGCTGGTGTGGTTATGTCACACTTTGTGGGGTCCTGGGGGTTGGACACTGATGTGCTTTCTGCTCATGGTGACAGGGAGACCTGGTGGTCAGTCTTCTTGTTTCCTTGGGTGATATCACTGTCGCTCTACCTCCACCTGCCTCACCTGAGTGGGGTGAGGGACCCTTTGGTGTCATGATGAAGTCACATCACTCATCTCTAAAGATCGCAGGTAATCAAGTTGAGCACTTTTAATTGCAGGACACAGCGAAGAGCTGCTCTGCTTGCTGAGTGTTTTTCCTGTAGAACTGTAAATGCAGGTGAAGCAATGGACTCTAAACGGGGGGAAAAAGGAGCTCTGAGTGTCACCACTCCTGGCCCCGCCTCACTGTGTGAGCAAGCCTTGCCTGAGCTGAGGCCACCTGGTGGGGGGAAGGGAGACGGGGACATCTGTGCCCCCACTGCAGCAGGCTTCTCTGGAGATTTAACTGGGCCAGTTTCTGCCCAAGGCCATAGGTTGCCTTGCTCTCGGGTAGCCTGAGGGTTTCTTTCAGAAGCCTCTCCCATCCCGATTGCAGGAATGTGGCCGGCTGTGGAGGGAGGAGCTGGGGGAGTGGTGCTCTCGCCCACCTGAGCTCAGCCACAGCTGCCTGAAGTGCGTGCCGGCTCTGCAGCACTTGCTCCTTGCTCCATTTCCTGGAGTTTAGTTTTCACTCCAGTTTTCAGTTTTTGAAAGATGAGCTTGTTGGGTGGATTTAGACCCAGGAGTTCAGAGCCTTTCAGAGCCTCTGCTTGTTGGTCCCTACTGGCTCTGCGTTGAGTGACCTGCGGGCCTTTGGATCTTCCCTTTGGCTGTCCCCGGTCCTGGGTGTAACGTGCTCTGTCACCTCCCCCCATCGGGTCCCCATGGGCCCATGGATCAAGGGGGTCTGTGGGACCTTTGTGTGCAGTAGCAGCGGGCACACTGGGCAGGGAGTGGGCAAACTTGTACACCAGTGCCACCTTGGTCACTGCCCATGGCGGGTCTGGGCAGGTACCATCCTTCACATGCCTGTCTCCCTACCTGATCTCCTCCCTCTGGGGCTGAGGTGAGATCTAGGGAGGGTCAGGCAGGCAGTGGAGGCAGACATGCTCCAGAGACAGCAGGTGGGTGCTATGGGAGCATCCTGGTCACTGGAGTGTCCTGGCCTTTGTCTCCTGGTCCTCACTGCCTTTGTAGGCCTTGTCCTTGCCCTTCATGAGTGACTTGTGGGCTTGCCCCCATGCTCAGGCCTGGGTAAACCTCGCAAGCACCCTCCTCAGCAGATCCATGGGGTCCTGTCACCTGGGCAGGCCTCATCTGCTGTCCCAGGCACTGCTGGGAGTCTGAGCACCAACACACCCTGAGGTGGTCTGGATTTCCCTGGCTGTTGTTATGTTGCTTTTGTGTAGGGATGTTTATTTTATTGATGAATAATACTTGGCCAGTGACGCAGGTGAGTTCCATAGGTGTCACTTCCATTTTATTGGTCAAGAAACCAGGTTCCCCACTGCTTCATGGTGGGAGGAAGGGACAGTTGGGACCCAACAGCGTATACACAGGGACAGTGGCACAGCAAGCGTGAGGCCGTCCTGAATGAAGGCAGACCGTGCACTCAGGAGGCGTGCCCTCACCCATCCCCTGTTCTTTCACCCTCTGCAGAAAGTACCAGTGATGCTGTCCCTCTGCAGAGGTCCCAGTCTCTCCCGCACTCGGCCACTGTCACACTGGGTGTGACGTCAGACCTGAGCACCCTCAGCAGCTCCGCGTTGAGTGAGAGAGAGGCCTCCCGGCTCGACAAGTTCAGGCAGCTGCTTGCCGGCCCCAACACAGACCTTGGTAAGTGCCCAGCAGCTCGGAAGACATGAGTGGGTGTTTCTTGCTGTTTCTAAAACAGATTGCATTCTTGAGGGACTGTGTGTGCTGCTGTGACACGAGCACCTCCACTTGTAATCGCACTTGTGGAAGTTGGTGTGGTTGTATTTTCATGCTGGTAAGTCATGAAGATAGTAGTAATTTGTATGGATAGTTTCCTTTAGACATGCCTTGTTAATGTATTTCCAGTGCAGTTTGGTAAGGTATTTTCTGTTCTTTTTTCCTCAGTTCCCTAAGTGCACTCTTTCTGAGTGCTGCCCTCGGTGAACTCTTTGAGGCCGGGCTGTCCCCGCTCTTCATAGAGTCCTGAAAATGGTGGCTCGTGGGGGACAGGGCTGATGGCCACCCTGTGGACCTACTGACGTTGCACTTTCTTGCACGGGGCTAGGGGCAGCGTGGAGGGTGACAGGCTGTGAGCACTGCAGGAGGGCCAAGGCAAGGCCCGGGTCGGTGAACTCTTTGAGGCCGGGCTGTCCCCGCTCTTCATAGAGTCCTGAAAATGGTGGCTCCTGGGGGACAGGGCTGATGGCCACCCTGTGGACCTACTGACATTGCACTTTCTTGCACGGGGCTGGGGGCAGCGTGGAGGGTGACAGGCTGTGAGCACTGCAGGAGGGCCAAGGCAAGGCCCGGATGGGGACAGGCCTGCTGGGGAGAGCACAGCCACCAGGGCGGTTCTCCGAGTCACTCGCAGGACTGTGGGTACTCCCTGGCTGGGATTTGAGGCACACACTTGCCTTCAGGTCCGTGTGACAGAATTCCCAGTCATTGTTGTTGAGGGTCACTCTGAGCCTGATGTTGGCTAGATGCTGGGCTTTGAGGAGGATTGGGATGCTGCATTGGCCATGAGAGCACTCATAGTTGGTGGTGGGGAGGGGGGTGGGAGGAGGCGGGGAGGGGTGGCAAACGTAAACAGTTATGGGCGGTTCCAGAGCTCTGCTCTGAGGGCTGGGAGAGCCGGGAGGTGCAAGGCCCAGCTGGGCCAGGAGGTGGCGCGTGGGGCACGTGGATGGACCGCACAGAGCAGGTGCGATTCCTGCTCAGGAGGCGGCAGCTGAGCAGGAGGGTTCATGCAGGAGCGGTTGTCAGAGAAGCCTGAGGCCGGGCCAGGCAGCTGTTGAAAGGTCTTGTAGCCAGTAAGATACAGCTCTAGTGCTGAGTGCAGGTCTCATGGTGGTTTTTTTTTCCACTTTGGTTTTATTTATTTTTTTGAACATGTAATACGTGGACGTGTTGCAAGATTGCGAAGCACAAAAGAGAGTACAGTGAAATGGGTCCACTTCCTCGTGCTCAGCCTCTGTTTTCCCTCCCTTTTTACTGTCCGAGGTGTCTCCTTCCAGAGATGGCCTATGCAGATGTTTTACGTGTTTTATTTTGATATAATTTCAAATTTACAGACGTTGCAAGAACAGTGTGAGCAACTCCTATATAGAGTTGTGGGTTGTTTACATGTTGCCCATTTACGTTTTGTGTGTGTGTGTGTTTGTGTGTGTACGTGTATTCTCCTGAACTGTTAGAGACCTAATTGGAGATATATCCCTTTCCTCCTAAGAGCTTCACTGTGTGTTTCCTTACAGCAAAGACATCCTCTCAGTATAAACACAGTACAGTTGTCAAAGTCTGGAAATTTAACGCTGACTCAATGCTATTTTAGTAATAGTAATATTATAAAATCCACAATCCATATTCACATTTTGCTGGTTGTCCCAACAGTGTCCATCATACCTCTTTTTCCTAGTCCTGGATTCAAGTGGGACTATGCATTCTGTTGAGTAGTCACATCTCTGTGGTCACCATTAACCTGGATGAGTCACTCACAGTTTCTTGGTGTTTTTGATTTTGACATATCTGAAGAGCGCAGGCCAGTTATTGTGCAGGATGTTTCTTGGTTGCATTTATCTGATATTTTCTCACGGTGAGGTGTGGGTTAGTAGGGGTTTATGTTCTCAGCCATCATAGCAGGAGGCACATGGCGTGGCTTTGTCCCGACATAGAGGGTGCTTATTCTCATGACTCGGTTACAGTAGTGTCTGCCCATTCTTTCCACTGGAAAGTTACTGTTTTTCCTCTGATAATTAAGCAGTTATTTGTAAAGAGACACTTTGGAGTCTGTGCATTCATACGGCATATTTTCTTTTTCTGCAATGAATGCTAACACTGTTCTGTGGCTTGCTTTTTTTTTTTTTAAAGTACTCTTTTTTTTTTTTTGGCAGCAGGCTGGTAACAGGGATTGAACCCTGGTCCTTGGTGTTACCAACACCACGCTTTAACCAACTGAACTAACTGGCCACCTGCGCCTTACTTTTTGAATTTAACTATATATTTTTCCATAATAGTACATAGAGAACTGCCTTCGTCTTTGTAGCTCATAGCATGCCTTTTTATGGGTGCCCCGTAATTTTTTTCACCAGCCACTACTGATGGGCATGTAGGTTATTCCTAATTTTCTATTATTAGATACAACCTGAGAACTTTTCTGGAGGCATGTGAACCTCATCCTGTGATGATCACACTCATAGAGCCTCTGTAGATACGGGTGGGGAGAGAGGGCAGAATGGCGGATGGCTCTTGTGATTTTGGCTTCAGAATGGGGTGGGTGGAAGCCTCTTCTATCGAGATAGGAAATAAAGGCCAGTCATGCTTAGAGGAGTGCAGTCTTGTATTCAAGCACATCTCTTAGCCACTTTTCTTTCTCGTACCTCCGTACACCTTTTCTGCTGGATCCAGATACCTCTGAGGCAGTGCACGGAGGCAGACTCACATAGCGCCTGTGAGAGTGGGCTCTGGACGGGGGTGGCCTGCGTGGAGAGCTGTCACCACCACCCACTCACTGCGTGACCTGGAGCAAGCTTGGTATTGGTCCCGTGCCTCAGTGTCCTTGTTCGTGTGATGGGCATGATGGTAGCAGCACTGACTCTGCAGAGTGAGATAACACGTATAAAATGCTTAGGAGAATGCCTAGCACATAATACACACTCAAAAGTGTTAGTTATTTTTATTGGTAGTATTTTCATTTGTATTGGCCTATTTATCTTGTAACTTGATTTTTATAATCCTGACATGTGGTCACTTTTGCGATCTTTGATAAGTCTAGGTAGTTTACAGATGTTTTATTGGTTGTGCTCAGTGGTTTCTAGCAGTAGGCAAGTGGCAAGGAGAGAGTTCAGGGACACAAGACTTGCTTGACGGGATCCTTTTTTGGGTCAGGTCTGAGCAGTGAGCTAGAATCTTCTGTGGACTTTGTCATTGGAGTGACTTTTGGAAATTAAAATCATACTTAAAGACTTGGGGGAAAATGTGAATTTGTATGGATAGATTAAAAGGTTAGTATGTAAAAATCAAAATCTTTTCACTAGGTTGGTGGGATTATGGGGTTTTTCTTTCTTTAGAATTCTATTTAAATATTAAATCTAAAACAAAACATCTAAAACCAGAGCTTTCGTAGTTAGGCAATTACTGGGTTTGTATTTAGTGGCAAAAGAAAACATAGCCAGTAAATTGCCTGTTTTTATAAGGCATTTAAGATAGCTCTGAAGACAGTGGAATATACTATCTTCACGTTACATAAAAGACATAAGTGGCAAATATTTGCCAATGTTGGAGAAGCAAATCACTGATGTGAGAAGTGTGTGCAGAAATGATTCTACCTGCTGCATATCATTCCATCCAGCAGAGTGCTGTTTTTCTTTGTTTAGCTTGTGCTCTGGTATGAGCCTGGGGATGAAAGTAGCAAATAGAATTTAACAGCTCATTCTACTCTTAGCATTGACTCAATATTTACTCATACAAAAACTGCCTGCTTTGAAGCCTGAGAAAATGACACTCGTGTTTATCACATGTCTAGTGAATTGTAGTATGATTTGGCAGTATGCAAAACATGCCATTTCCTGAGGACTGGCGAGTGACTGCCATGCAGCAGTGGGGACTTTGAGGGCATATGGTGCGTGCACTCAGCTCTGGCATGCAGGAGTATTCAGACACTAGAAACAAAAAGTATTGCCCTTCCCTTCAAGGAGTGGGCCCTGGTGCGCAGTCATGTTCCAGCTCGCCTGAGTGAGCATTCAGTCTGGGCTTTAAGATCGAGAGCATTTGGGGAATAGAGGTGGGGAGGGGAGGTTGTTTTTGGGGTGGGGGAGGAGGGCATAACAAAGGTGTGGGGCTGTACACCCTGAAAGTGATGACAGTGTGTAGAAGCCTTCTCAGTGTTTGTGGCTGGAGGGCAGCTCGCAGGGGCCCATGACAACAGGAGGAGGCAGGTGCAGCCTTGGAGTCAGTCCTTGGTGCGATCTGGGCCGAGTGCTACTCATTGTGTGATCAACTCTCAGCAGGTGACTTGGCCTCCCTGTCTCATCAGCTGTGAAGGTAGGAGGTAATTTACATAAAGTTCATTCATTCAACCAGTATTTATTGAGCATCTGCAGTGGTTGTAGTTACCTGGGGGAGATGAGGTGCCAGACCCCCCAGAGGTCTTGCCCTCAAGGAGCTGACATTCTAGTGTGGGGAGTCTTGGCAGGCAGACGGACACACACATGCTCGCACACTCTCATTCACTACTCCAGGAACCATCAGAGGGTAGTGCAGTAGTGCACAGGTGTGGAGAAAAGAACAGTGCTGAGGGGTGAAGGCTGGGTGCAGCTGCAGTGGACGGTCAGCAGAGACCCTTAGGAATGGGGTGCTTTTAGGGTGAGACATGCATGAAAGTGGGCATTTGAAGATGGGGAAGAGCATTGCAGGGAGGGGCCACTGGTGCAGAGGTCCTCTGGTGGGATGGAGCTTCATGTGCTTGAGGACTGGAGAGCTGCTGCTGAAGTGCTGGCCTGATGGTGGGGGGTGGGGGGAGAAGGGTCAGCAAGGCAGGAAGAGATGAGGCCCTGAGGGCTGAGAAGGCCTGGTGGAGGGTCTCAGCTTTCATTTGAGCACAGCATGAAGCCTCTGGGAGGCTTTGAATCAGGGGAGCAAAGCTTGGCACAGAGTGTCAGAAAGCGGTGGCTGTTCTGTGGAAGAAGAGCCACTGAAGACTTCTGAGCAGGGTGTTGCCAGTGGCCTTGGACTAAGTAGATCCCTTGGGAGTGGAGGCGGGGGAGGGGCGGGAAGAAGCTAGGGTAGTAGGCTCGGGGGAGGGGGCCGAGGACCTGGGCTGGTCAGCTCCACTGGTGCCATAGGGTGGGCCAGATGGTCCTGGGGCTTGATTGGACATGAAGCTGGGTAAACTGGGGAGAAAGAGAGAGCCAAGACCCTCACGGGTGGGAGCCTTGGGGCTACAAGGATGGGAAGCAGCTGATGGACCCAGAAACCAGAACACACCCAAGAAATGTGTCATGTCCCTGGGGAGACAGACTCATGTCCTCATGAAACAGCTGGTGAAGCAGTGTATCCAAATAATTGCATAATTGCTGCCATTTGGGGGCCCTCACTGTACTGGACGCTGTGCTTTATAGTTATTTATCTCCCTGAGAACAATCCCCAAACACCACCTTTCTGCTTCAAATTAATAATTGCTGGTTTGCAGCTGAAGAGGTTGCGTCTTAGGTGAGGTAAGTGGAGGTCCTGCAGCCCTGCAGTGAGGGCAGGGCCGTGGGAAATGGGGTCATCCCCAGCCAGGCTCCCAGCCTCCAGGGCACACTCATTTCTGGTTAGTGTACACACGGGGTGTTCTCAGTGCTCTTCAGAGGCCTGAGGGCCTCACTGGAGAACCTGGCTTGGTCCAGGAGTAGAGACTTGCTCTGGGCATCCTGCGCAGGGAGCTGTGGTCCGGAAGGCTCCCTGTTCCCACAGTCCTGGCATCCGGCCAACGTCGCCCTCTAGTGGCCCCGCACAGGCCTTTGCAGCCTGCCCTGCACTACACCGCAAGACAGCTGGTTGCATTATGTTGGGGTGTGTGTGCGTGTGTGCACTTACACACTCGTGTGTGCCTGTGTGTGTTCAGCATGTTTACTCAGAGGTAAGGGGGGTCTCAGAAGAGGGTGATAATGTGAGAGGGATAAAGGTGAAAGCTCTAGCTAACTCAGTCTTGCTGGAATCTCAGCAGGGAAGCACTAGTGGAAGGCAGGCAAAGACTCTGGGCGGGGAGGCAGTTCTCACTTACACGTGGTCATCATACGTAGCCCCTCTTCCACAGCCCCTCCTGTGCATTTCAGTGCCCAAGCCACACTCTGCTCTTAGCAGGGCCCTGAGAATGTAACGCTGCTGACCACCCAACCCCCACCCCCTCCCCACTGCAGCCCCTGCCCCTGCCTCTCTCTTCCCCCCCGCACCCTGCCCCCATTCCTCGCCCTTGTCCCCTGCTCCTGCCCCTCTACCCCCCACTCCTCCTGCCCCCCTCCCCTCCCACTTCGCCCCTTCTTCCTGCTCTTCCATTTGGCTGACACCCTTCCTGCTCTCCCCAGTCACTTCATGTTTTGACACAGTGGCTTAGTGAGGCCTGTTTACATCCTGTTTCTAATCAGAGGTGTCGACAGTGTTTGGTTCTTTAGCCTGAGGCTGCTATGCCAGTTCAGCTAGAGGTAAAGCTGCCCTAGATCAGCAGTGCCAGCAGGTTGTAGAATGTCATGAGAGTGGAAGAGACTCTGCTGTCAGCAGTCATGAGCAGGGTGCCTTAAAGGTCTGGTTTTTGTCTTAGCTCTTGTGATTTGAGGAAAAAGTGCTTAAAGTGAAGTAAACAATGAAGCTTTTACAAGAGGACTGTTTATGAGATCGCTGGGCCTGATTCCTGACCAGTAGCTCAGCCCCTGAGTCAGGGCCAGCTATGGCTGCTGGCTTTGTGTTGCTGTCACCAAATGTGCCGGGCAGGCTGGTGCACAGTGGGTGTGCAGCGCATTGTGGCGTGGATCTGTGCGTGTCACTGTGGGAAGTGGAGTGTCCTGTTGGGACCTTTGCTCCTGGTTACTGCACCACACTTTTTTGGCTCAGCATCAACTTGCAAAGGAAAAGAGCATTTTTGCTAATTCTCACCCTGTCTAAACAGAGTGGGAGGTGGTATGACAAGGGTGTAAGAGCAGGAGCCAGCAGTAGGGGACCCTGTGATGCACAGCGAGACTGAGAGCGAGTCACTCCCTTTGCGCAGCTTGAGCGTCCATCAGGGATGGCTGCCAGGTTCCAGGGTCCAGACTGCTTCTCATTCTTCAGTCCTCTCTCTCTCTGACTGTATCTTTCACCTGTTTCTCCTGGGTTCCCCCCATTTTTGGTTCTCTTCTTGTGTCTCTTCTGATAGTTCAGGAGGAACGCTGGCAAAGCAGCTTTCTTCAAGGAGGTAGATGAGGAGCTCTCCTCCTCCCAGTGTTTTAAGCTCAGCTATTTTTGATGGCAGTTTCCAGGTTAAAGGTAGTCATCTGAGTTTGCTTTGTGAGCCCCTGATTTCTCCTCCTGAGCCTGCTCCCCATTCTCTGGACATAGCAGCACCCTCCTCAGGCCGCAACGTGGGCGTCATCTTTTTCTCTCTCTTCTAACCTGTCCCCACACCTTGTTGGTTTCATATGCTCAGCATCTCCTCCTCATTCTCTGGCCCCAGCTGTCACCACTTCCTTGATTGTGGTAGGAGCCTCTGCATTGGCCTGCCTGGGAGTCCCCTTGTGTCCAGAATCATCCACACAGCAGTCAGGGATCTTTTAAAAATGAGATCCCAATCAGGTATTTCTCAGAGCTACTTGGGGCTCCATTTCACTTAGGGGGTTGGCCACAGGCCCGATGATGGCCTTTGAGACCCTGCACATGTACCCTGTTCCTCGTGGGCCTCATTTCCTCTCCTGGGAACACACCAGCATGTCCCTGCCCCAGGGCCCCTGGATTTCTGCATGACTCACTTCCTCCAGGTCTCTGCTCAAATGTCACCTCTTCATCAGAGCCTCTGACCATGTAGGGGAAGTGGCAGCACCTCCTGCTGCCCTGGCACGCGTCTTCCCTTTGTGCCTTCATTCTGCTCCATTTTCCTGCAAAGTGCCCATCGCTTTCCACCTCCTGTGTATTCACTTGTTTATTTCTGTCCCCATCCCTTCTGCTAGAAGGTAAGCCCCGGCCGGGCAGGGCTTACCTCTTCTTTCTCAGCAGCTCTACCCTCAGGGCCTTGCACAGGAGTGCCACATAGTAGCATTTGTCATTTGGTGTGCATTGACTGTTTAGTTAGACAGTTCCCTCCTTCTTTTGGGGCATACATGGTCCCCTCTCTCTAGTTTTATTTTGTTTCTGAAAAAAATTACTAGATAAGTAATTATTACTGATATCCAAATGGCAGCTCAATAGCGATAAAATTCTACTTCCTTTATCCAGGGACAGGGTTTTTAAACTGGTGGCTCTTAGCTTGCATGTTCTGTCCTGGGGTTTTCCCAGCATTGCTGATAGGCTGCCTTCCCTCCAGAGCCTTGCCCATGTCCTGGCAGGTTTTTGCCATGTGTTCCCGCTTGTGAGAGGAGCTATGCTTGTTTCTTTTCTCTGCACCATTTTTTCACTATAGGGTTTCTGTGATCATCATTAATGGGAATGTTATTGAAAACTAGAAAAATGGAGAAGATAATAAAACCAGCAAACCCAAAATGCCACTGTTTATAGTGCTATATTTATTATACTATGTGCTTTCTTTTACCTCTTATTTATTACCTTTTAATTGGTTCTCACCAAGCCTTCTGAGCTCCCTAGGAGAAATTGTTCACAGTGGTTATTTTATCTTCTGTACAATCTGTTGGGCTTCAGGAAGGGAGTGTGAGAACCTTAGAACACTGGCTCCTGACCCCTGAATTTTATTGCATTACTGGTATCCTTTTTTTTTTTTTTTGTGACATTATCTGTTGGGCTTCAGGAAGGGAGTGTGAGATCCTTAGAACACTGGCTCCTGCCCCCTGAATTTTATTGCATTACTGGTATCCTTTTTTTTTTTTTTGTGACATTCACTGGTAGATGTGGTATTTGAACTACATGTAGTATTACTCAGCTTAAAATAACCAAATTGAATATGATTCAGTGAAAGTGAAGAATTTCATTTAATATCTATTGTAGAGTAAATCTTTAGTTTAATAGGAAACCTTTCAAGCTTCTTTCAGATAAGTTGTCTCTATTGAATGATGATTTTTGCTATGTAATCTTAAAAGCAAATGTTGAAAATGTTTATAAGTCTACCGTACAGTTTTAAAGAAGCAGTCTTAAAAATCATGTTTGTCTTTTTTCCCTAATAATTTCTTTTGGAGATTAGGATATGAAATAACTAACTGAGCAATTAAGAGACTGTGGTGTATATTTTCTCTATTTGAGGGATAAGAGGAGAAAAGTGGGAAGAGTATGTAAGGGTCACTGGGAACTCTGTGGCATTTTGTGCCTGTAATTTAGCTCCTATTATTTTTTGCCCCTAAGTGGGTATGTGAGTGCGTGTCCGCTAGACTGTGAGCCTCTTGTGGGCTATGGCTGTGAATCACTTGTCCTCAAGTTCCAGTGACTGGGGACTGGTGCATGTGTGGAGCATTCTTAGGAAGTACCGGAGTGTTAATTGTGCCCCCAGCCATCAACCTTATTCTTTCTTGCCCCATGTTCCGCAGTGGTTATCAGTACTGCTAGCTTACCAGTTGACACAGGGTGCCTTGTGTTAAGGGGTATGAGTTAGGATACCCCTTGTTGCAGGTAATAGAAAATCAGACTCAAGGGCTTTTAAACAAATAAGGGCTTATTTTTCTTAGCAAGGTATCTGGAAGTAGGTAGTTGTTGGCCCTGGTCACTGGCTCAGCAATGTCATTGTGGTCCGAGCTCCAAGTCTCTTGTGGCCTCTTACTCATGGCCACAAGGTGGCAGTCATCATCTTATGGTGATGTGAAGGGCAGTCATCATGGCGTGTGTCTTCTTATCAGGAAGGCAGAGTTTTGACCAGAGCTGGGTTCCACAGCCACCCCTAGCTGCAAGAGAAGCTGAGAAGTATGTGTCTCATTCAGGCTGGGCCATTGCCACTTTCTTTTTTTTTTTTTGTCTTTTTTACTGACCGGTAATGGGATCGCAACCCTCAGTGTCGCGCCCGTACCGGGGACCGGCAACGGGATCGCAACCCTCGGTGCTGCGCCCGCACCGCGCTCAGCCAGTGAGCGGGAACCGGTCTCTACATGGGATCCGAACCCTCAGTGGGAGTGCCGCCGCGCTCCCAAGCGGCGCACTCTCCAGTGTGCCACCGGGCCGGCCCCATTGCCACTTTCTAATTGGAGTTCTGGAAACGGAGAAGAGGGAGGGGATGGATAAAGGGTAGGCAGCCAGCTGTGTTTGCCATTCAGATACACTTATGTGTATCTGTCACCTCCCCAGATTTCTGGTTCCTTGGGGTCAGAGACTATCTTTTATATTGTAGCATTTACCCTATGGCTCAGTGTCTAGCACTGGGCCGAAAACACAGTAGAGACCCAGAAAATGTTTGAGCTGCGTTGAACCGTATATGAAGTGTTGTGTTGGAGGGAATGAATCAGTAAACTTTGAATTTTTGTAGTCAGAGACATGGCATTTACAACGAGCCCTCCCCATCCTGACTTTTTTCCTGGGTGTGGAGCTGAGACTCAAAACGCCACAAACCATCCATTCCTTAGTGTCTCGTCCTGGAAATTGCCGAGAAAATAATGGTTTTGTTTTAAAATGGTTTAGGTTTCTTAGAAGTTATTATTAAGAAAATGAATGACCTGTGAAAGAAATTCAAGCTAAGAAGGATATAAAAATGTATCAACTTAGAAAAATGTGATTTTGTACCTTTGACCTCCTGGGGGTTTTGCGTGTAATGGTGAGTTGTCATGCACAGCCTGAGGACAGAAGTGATGGCACCTTGAGTGGGCAGACTTGAGTGTCATTGGCTGGTGGGTCATACCTGGGTCTGGATTGGGAGAAATAGTGGCCATCTGCAGTCAACCAGTCCCTAGTAGATGGTTATGAAATTGGGTTTGCTAATATGAGAAGTGCAAATTGGAGTTCCTCCAAGGGTTGGCCTTCTGATGGGTGTTGAGGAAATAGGACTTTGCTTCTCCCAGGCATGGGCCAGACATGTGGGAAACCATGATTAGATTATGTTTTATAAGAAGATGGACAGGTTCTGTGACCACAAATCCTATCTGGTGTATGCTTCAAGTACACGTCCTGTAGACTTTTCAGGAGAAGCTAGAAGGAAGAGGGTTTCTTTAAGAAGGAAAGTTGGAAGAGAGTGTTGAGCAATTGGAATTCAGTGTGGGCATGAAAGGATAGGTGGGAAGCATAGCAGTAGGATTGTTTTACTTCTTTAGAATCAAGGGCTTTGATATGGTGTTGGTGATGATGGTGGTGATGGTGATGATGGTAGTGATGATCATGGTGGTGGTGGTGGTGGTGATGGTGATGGTGGTGGTGGTGATGGTGATGGTGGTGATGGTGATGGTGGTGGTGGTGATGATGGTGATGATGATGGTGATGATGATGGTGGTGGTGATGGTGGTGGTGGTGATGATGGTGATGATGATGGTGATGATGATGGTGGTGGTGATGGTGGTGGTGGTGGTGGTGATGGTGATGGTCGTGGTAGTGGTGGTGATGATGGTGATGGTGGTGATGGTGATGATGATGACGGTGGTGATGGTGGTGGCAGTGATGATGATAGTGGTAATGGTCATACTAACTATTATTCAGTCTTTACTCTGTGTCAGGTACTGTTCTAAGGGCTTCCATGTATTTCATTCAACTTTCATGTGAATCTGGGACTATTATCAATCTATTTTACTGATGAGGAATAGACAGGCTAAATATTTTGCCTGGGAGTATAACTAGTAAGTATCAGGACTGGGCTTGAACCCAAGCTGCTGGTCCCAGAGCCCCTGTTTTAACCCTTGTGCTAACTGCTGGAAAGATCTGTGAGTGTGAGCAGCAAGAGCAGTGTCTTGGCCTTGCTGGTGAGCCCGCTGTCGAGGCAGTGCCCTAGCTGCCCCCAGCCCTGTCCCAGGGTCACTGGACAGCTTTTCTGGCCTTCCATGAGGTAGCCCCTGAGCCATCTGCTCATTGGAGGATGATTCCTGCCCCCTGCCTTTCCTCCTGGCTGTTCGCATGATGAAGCCTGATCAAGCCTTGACAAGACACCTCTGTAGCATGGCCACCTTGGGCAGGAACTGGTTCTTCATCTCCAGAGGCCATGGAGAATGAGGTGGTGGTTGGTGGCTAGAGAAGAGACAGAGGCCTGAGAAGGAGCCTGGAGAGGGCTGAAGCATAGTGGTTGTCTCCTTCCTCTTTTGACCTTCTGTGGTCCTTGTCTCAGACGATCCTGTGTTCCAGGAGACAGAGAGAGGCCTACTCACTATGGGAATTTTTCTTCTGAACAGTTCTGTTTGGTGACTCTCCTAGGAAGACACACTGGGGACTAGAGCCAGCTGAGGCTGCCTCTGTTGCCCTTATCTCCTCGTGCTGTCTGGTCTGTTTGGCTCCAGAGGGCTCAGAGGACTTGCAGGTGGGAAGGGAAGTTGAGTGTGTTAAAGATGAAGTGCAGGGAAGTGGAGGAGAGAAAGGGTCTCTGGGGTGCCATTTTGGATTTTTTTTGCTCCTGGTCCCCTATGATCCTTGAGGGACTGAAAGAGTTAGCATCCTTTTGGAAGGAAGCTCAGCAGTCAGGTGTGCAGGGGGTGGTGGCCTTTGAGGCCCAACTGTGGCTGTCCTTGTGTTCTCATGGCCGGGCCCCCACTCTTGACCTGTCCTGATGATAGGGGCCTGATGGCAGAAAGCAGACAAAGACCAGTGGTGAGTGGGGGTCTCGGCCTGCGAAGGTTGGTAATTGTTAAACTAACAACAAAAGCAGATGTTGAGGATGCTTCTGGGGCGGGTGGAGGAGCAGGGCATGACTCAGTCACTGACTGGCTAGCCGTGAAGGGCGGTGCAGGAGTCCCGTTCCGAACTGTGCTGCAGAATCGAGCGGGTAGTTTGCTTTGTCACCTTTGGGGTCCAGTGGGCTGTGGTCACATGCTCAGCTGGACCTTGTATTCTATTGAAAATTTCACTTTCAAGACACATAGGTTGGTGAAGCACAGTGTATGCACGGTACCCTGTGACCCGGCCGCTGGCTGTGTACCCAACTGCCTCTCCCACAGGGGGCTTTTGGTGATTGTGGGCCCTCAAGCCCTTGCTGAGTACTGTGGTCGTGCACAACTCTGAGACCCACTGCTTCTCCTGGTGCTGCTTCTGAGGCACTGTGAGTTTCATTTTTCAGTATATCAAAAGGCAGGAGTACAGTGCTCCTGTTTGTGTGACAAAGCTGTTGCTTGGTGATGTGCTGGCACTACTTGGCTGGCCGCATGGTGCTGTCCTGCCTTTGTGTGACAAAGCTGTTGCTTGGTGATGTGCTGGCACTACTTGGCTGGCCGCATCTCTGCAGGGATGGTGACCGATGAAAAAGTCCTACCAACAAGGTGTCACATTTGTTTGGCATTCAGCCTGTGTGATAAGTAGGGTGGCAGAGCTCCCATGACCCCCATTTCTAGGTGAGGAAACCGAGGCTTAGAAAAGGAAGAAAACCTGCCTGAGGCTAGAAGCCAACCTGCAGCAGCATCCTTTGTTTTAATCCACAGTCTGTGTATAGCACACTGCTTTACTTACTCTAATAGGATGTGAAAAAATTCACTATTAGAAATTAGATCCAGGATTAAATCACAGATACTTAAAATAAGAAAACAGGAAGAAATTTGTGGTGAATAGAAATGCAAGGGATGGGAGATGAAAACTTGTCCAGTGGCTGTCACAACTGCATATAATACAGGAAGTTAGACCAATATTGAAGAAAATATTGGGTTTCACAAAGGGAGATGAAGAATATCACCTTTATCTTGAATTTATTGTGTGGGGTGAAACGTTGCCTGATAAGGCTTTGGTTTGGTTTTTAGCCAGCTGTTGAGATATTAGGAGGCTCTCTGGTGAAATCTTAGACTATGTTCAGATTGGCCCTAAAGGAAAAAAGTTCAACTTTGCTTAAAAACAGAATGTAGTTTCTCTTGGGATAAGATCCTAAAAAAATAGCTGAGTGTATCAGTCAGTCCAGGCTGGCATAACAGAACACCACACGCTCGGTGGCTTACAGAACACCCAGGTATTTCTCATGAGTTCTGGAGGCTGGGAAGAGATCAGGGTGCCGGCCAACTTGGTTCCTGGTGAGGGCTCCCCTCCTGGCTTGTAGGTGCCACTTTCTTGCTGTGCCCTTCTAGGGCCTTTCCTCTGTGCGTGAGGGAGAGAGAAGGCGTGCTCCAGCTCTCTGGTGTCTCTTCTCACCAGGACACTAATCCTGTTGAATCAGGGACCCACCCTCATGACCTCATGTAACCTAAACTACCTCCTTATAGCCCCCGTCTCCAAATACAGTCACACCAGGGCTAGGTTTCAACATGTGAATTTTGGGGGACATGATTCGGTCCATGGCAGTTAGGATATTTTTTTTTTAACCCAGGATATAACCCATGTGTTAGTTTTAGGTTCTAAAAGCTTACAGAAAAGTAATGTCATAACTGTCAGTCACCTCGCCACCATGACTCTTAGCATCTGGAGGGCTCTGGGGAGGGGCCACCCCTGGTTCCTGGCCACACTTTGCCATTTGCTAGCATGATGACTGGGGCATTTTTTTTTTTTTTAAACCTCCTTGGAGCTTTTGTTTCTTTATCTGTAAGATGGGGTAGTGGTACTTGCCTGCATATCCAGTGCTTTGGAGGCGTGATGAGAACATCCGCAGGGAGTGGTTGGCTGGTTGCCCAGCATATGTGGGCACACTCTGTGGCGGCCACCACGTCTTTTCCCTGTGCATCCTTCTCCACCCGGCTTTTCCCATGGAGGCGTTGGGAATGTAGATGTAATTTGTTATTCTTTTTTTCCCCAGGTAATATTACGTCATAAGCCTTTCCCATGTTGCTACAGTCTTCATAACCATCATTTTTAATGGCTGTGTAATGTTTTGAAAATGATCTTTATTTAAAGTTGTTATTAGAATTGTATGTGTGTCTAAATCAACATTTAATATAAACGTTTAATCAAAATCTAGATATGTTTAATAGTATGCAAGATATGTAGCGTAGACCGCACTGCAGAAGTGGCGTTCACTGGCGTTCAGAGGAGGATGGGAATACTCACGGGCTTGCACTTAAGTTTGGAAACCGGTGATATTTGTTTTTATTTTTTATTTACTAGTTTTTTTAATTGAAAAAGCTACATTATACAAAGTGAAAAAGTTAAAATGGTCCCCAAGGGCTTATGACAAATCTTATGACAAATAAATCTCCTTTCCTTCCTAATCCAGCAGCAACCCTGCTATTTCTTGTCTCCTTTTACAAGTGTTCTGTGCATATTCAAGCAGATATATGTAGGCGTGTATAAAGATACTTCTCGCCACCCCATTCTTTTTAAAGTACAAATGGAGGTGTCTTAGTGCTGTGTGCCCTTCTTCTTACTTAAAAAGTCATGTGTGGTGTGTGGTGTGTGTGGGGTGTGTGTGGGGTGTGTGTGTGTGTGTGGTGTGGGGTGGGGTGTGTGTGTGTGGTATGGTGCGTGTGTGTGTGTGTGTTGTGGGTGTGTGTGTGTTTGTGGTGCATGTGTGTGTGTGTGTGTGGTGTGGTGCGTGTGTGTGTGTGTTTGTGGTGCATGTGTGTGTGTGATGTGGGGTGTGTGTGTGTGGTGTGGTGCGTGTGTGTGTGTGTGTGTGGTGCGGGGGTGTGTGTGTTTGTGGTGTGTGTGGTGCATTTGTGTGTGTGTGGTGCATGTGTGTATGTGTGGTGTGGGGTGTGTGTGTGTGGTGTGGTGCGTGTGTGTGTGTGTTTGTGGTGTGTGTGGTGCATTTGTGTGTGTGTGGTGCATGTGTGTATGTGTGGTGTGGGGTGTGTGTGTGTGGTGTGGTGCCTGCGTGTGTGTGTGGTGTGGGTTGTGTGTGTGTGTGTGTGTGTGTGTTTGTTTGTGTGTGAGCCTGGGAGCAGGTGATATTTAGTACATATGCACAGTCATCCTTCATTTTATTCACAGTTGTCACAGTGACATAAAAGTCATCACATTTTCAAGTAAAATATTCTTTTTTAAAAAATTGAGGTGAAATTCAAATAAGATAAAACAGACCGTTTTACCCTGAGCAGTTCAGCGGCTTTCAGTACATTCTCCATGCTATGCAACCACCATCTCAAATACTCCTAATGCAAAACGATTGCCAGAAATTTAGTCACTGGGAGAAGTTCTTCTGTGCAACAGTAATCACATGATTGGAGATTTTTTTTCTTATAATCAAATGAAGAGAGAGCTCTTTCCACGACCCTTTGGGGTGCCACTCTTCAGGGGTGCTCCATGGTCATACACTTTTCAGTTAAGGATTAACTACCTCCTGGAGCTATGTACGATAAGTCACATCTGTACTTTTGCCCTCCTGTGATACTGTCGGGATAGTTACCACTGACATCGAGGCTAACAGAAGAGGCGCAGATGACTTTGTGAGCAGCACAGTGTTCTGAAGTGGACGCAGTGTGTGGTGCGGCTGGTGGGGGTGGGGGGGGGCTCTCCCCTCTGTGGATGGCAGGTGACCACGCCTCGTGAGAGCTGGCCCACCAGGTGTGTGTTTTTTTCCGGAGCCCCTGTTGGTGCTGCTGAGCTGGGTGCCGTCTTAGCTCAGTGAGCCCTGGGAACCCTCTGAGGTAGGTGGTGGTCTGCATGTCTTACGAACACATCCCCTGGGGAGAAATGGCTGAGTGGAGTTGGTCTCTCTGACACAGGGCCTGTGTGCTGGCTGCTCTGTCACGCTGCCTCTTGCGTGGGACTTAGGTGGGTAGAGTAAGTCAGTGTTCTGGGAGAGTTTGGAAAATGGCTGTTCACTTGTTTTTATGCTATCTAGGGTCTTGTCATGAATATGAGGCACCACCCAATAACTCTTTCCAGGTATAAAAAAAAATGCAGTTGAGAGTAGCTGTGGACTGGTCTTCAGATGGCATCTGAAGGACGGGAGAAGCAAAGCCAGCCCTCCTCGTGGGGCTGCTGAGTTCGCGCGCATGTGCGCTGGGCCCTCCTCTGGCTGTGGCACCCCCACGTCAGGGACGTGGATGGGGCTCTGATGGCTGGAGCAAAGGCGTCTTTGCGTTGGTCAGAGCCACACAGGCTGTGAGGATGTGCCTCACTGTGGTGGCCACACATTACAATCTTTCTCCACATCACAGTATTAAACCCTTCAGAACTGAATGATTTCTTTGGGAAAAAAGATCTTTTATGTGGTGTGCATAACATTCTTCATTTTTGTTGTCCTCTCTACAGTGTACTAGTTGTTTAAGAAGTTTATAATGTAAAAAAAGAGGAAGTGTACTGAATCAGAAATGCAGCGTAGCACCCCCTGCCCCTGCCCCCACCCCTGCCCTGGGCAGCACCGCCTCACTCACCCACTGGGCTGGTCCGGAAGGCCTGTTGGGAATGAGTGGTGAGGAGGTATCAGGGGTTGGATTCTGCAGTTTGGTGTGCCCAGCAGAGGGGCACAGGTAACAAGAAAGCAAGGCTCACCCACCTCTTCGTTCACCCCCAGGAGTTAGGAGGTGCTTGCTGAGTGCCAGGCCCCTTGCTGGATGGCCACGTGCAGTGAGTGTGCTGGGTAGGCTCCCGAGGGGTGGCGTTTGTGGGTGCGTCTTGTCTTGCAGCTGTGATTTCAGTAGCTGGGAGGGGGCAAGGCTGTCTCAGGTGGAGGGACCAGCCTAGGCAGAGGGCTGAGGGGAGGAGAGGGGCAGAGAATTTCAGCAGCAACGGTAGCAGCTGTACAACAGCATGTCGAGCTGTACACTTAGCACACAGCACGCAGCATCCATGCGATTCCTGGGGACTTGCAGAGTTCAGTGACTGTCCCAGGGCAAGCCAGCTAGGAGAGCCCACATGGGAAGCTGGCATGTTGAGCAAGCTGAGCTGGGGTTCACTCTGTGATGCCACAGGAGCCACAGTTCTGTGAAGAAAGCAGCAGTAGGAAAAACCAAAAGGGCAGCTGGGGCCAGGTCGTGGAAGGTCTGGCCTGCCAGGTGATGGCATTTGGTTTTGAGGCAGCTGTGGTGCTGTGAAAAAAACCACCAGAGGTGAACAGGAGTTGCTGAGGCCCTGGGTTAAGATCCTGCCTCTGCTGCCTTCAGACCTTCTAGCCACTTAATCTGCCCTTTGTCCCAGTTTCCTTATCAGTAAAATCAGGGAACTGGTACAGATGGCTGCAGTGCTTTGAAAGTCTTTGGCACTTGGACTTTGTTCTGTAGTAGTTGGGAGCCATGGAGGGTTTTTGGGTAGGGGAGTGGCGTGATCAGCAGTGTGCTTGGGGGGGTTAATCGAGCTTCTTTTCCTTTGTGATAATCCTGCTGTAGGGCTGGAAGTGACAACATGTGGGTGACACTTTGAAATTCAGCAGCAAGTGAATTAACTGTGCTCTGAACTGCAGCTGTTTGGAACTCCCTCATGCCATTTTTGGGTCTGGTGGAAGCTTCGGCTCCCCTGCATGGTCTTCTCCTGCCTGCTCCCCCCCTGGCACCAGCCCTTTCTTCTCTGCACACCCTGTGGTCACAGCAGGCTCAAGTATAATGAGGCCGTTAGGAGCTGGCTTGTGGTGGGAAGTAGATGTGGGAACGTTCATGAATCACGAGGATCACAGCGGTCCCAACGTGAGGCTGGCATTTGAGACGCGCTGGCTCTGTGGCTCACACTGTTTGTCACTTTATAGGATGCTTGGCCTCAGAGCCTCCTCAACCACTCTTCCCGGTTGGCGCAGCAAGCCCGGCCACCCCTGCTTGGAACTGCCCGCTGCTGCCTTGCTGGTGGCCCTGCATGGCTTTGGTCTGGCTCAATGGGGCCGTTTTGAAATGGTTTTTTTTTTTTTTTTTCCTTTTTGTCTTTTTTCGTGACCGGTAACGGGATCC
>NW_007732236.1:16196-21551 GCF_000696425.1 Galeopterus variegatus | reverse complement strand
TTCTTTTTGTAGAAATTGCTTTTGCATTTCATGGTCCCTTTCTAATGCCACCCCTTCAACGAGAGCCTTTCCTTATGCCCTGAGCCAGTCTGATCCGTTCTCTGCCTTCGGACTGTTTAAGGACCTAACCTTGTTGTACTTTCCTTAGTAAATACAGTTGACCTTTGAACTGTACAGCTCCACTTATACATGGGTTTTTTTCAATAAATACTGACAGATGATGATTCTTGTAAACAGATGATGTAAACTCATGGTATAAATATAGTAAATGTAGTTTCTCTTCCTTATGTTTTTTTTTTTTTTTCCTTTTTGTCTTTTTTCGTGACCGGTAACGGGATCGCAACCTTCGGTGTTGCACCCGTACCGCGACCGGCAACGGGATCGCAACCCTCAGTGTCGCACCTGCACCGCTCTCAACCAGTGAGCGGACCGGTCTCTATATGGGATCTGAACCCTCGGTGGGAGTGCTGCCGCGCTCCAAAGCGCCGCACTCTACTGAGTGCGCCACCGGGCCGGCCCTTGAAATGGGTTTTTGATGACATGGATGTGAGGAATTGGCAGAAGCCTCACGTGTTCACCCCAAATGGATTTTAGTTAAAGATGTAGCCAGGTCTCCAACTTTAAAGTGACTTTATTGATCCTTGTTTTATTGTCATACTTGTCAAATTTAGGAACTGCCATTCAGGTTACGTGAAAGTGTTTCCTAATCCTTGTAAACTTAAACTTGCCTGTTTTGACTTACTCTCCGTATTTATCTTTTCTTGCTTTGGTTCTTTCCAAGCCATTTTGCAGCTCACGTTCCCAACGTGGGTGGCGTCTTCCCCATTGTTGATAGACTTTGTCGTGTTGTGTCCAGAGCTGTCCGCATGGGGATTCGTGTGGCCTGCCGGTCCACGTTCATCTCCCAGGCAGCCCCTGAGTCTTTGTATGCAGGTCACGGGGTTTCATTTGCTCGTCCCTTGCTTCAATGACTGTCTGGATCAGACCATTAAATACTTCACTAAAGTACACTCTTTTCTTCCATTTATTCATGGCTATTTCCTCAATAAAGTGTGTATTGAATTAGTAAGACATGAATTTCCTTATGTATGCCAATTCTGTCAGAAGTCATTAAAAGTTTTCTAGGCTTGGGCCTTCTGTACTTGAGAATTCTGTCCCCATTACCTAAACCAAATATTAAAGTCTACGATCTATTTAGCAAAGCCATTTTTTTGATTTTTAGCGTGCAGCATTTAATTTACAGTTATTTTCAATGAGATTTTAAGTCTGCTTCACCCAGCGTGGCTGATTTTTCTTGAGAGAGAGAAATTTTATTTTCATTTTCACTGTTTATTGTCTCTTGTATTTTCTGGGGTAGAAGAAGAATGCTTTCATTAACAGTGAAAATTATTTTTGATTATTTCATTGAATTAAAATATAGAGAAAGCTCCCACTAGGCTAGGCACGGGGGATCTAAAGGCTTTTGCTCTACTGGGGAGACAAATCTGTTGCAGATAATTACAGGAGAGCCGGGAAGGATTAGGCTTTCAAGTGTTATGTGTGAAGTCCCAGGGAAACACAGGTGAACAAGGAATGAATTCTACCCGGGGTTTAGGCTGGGAGGTTGGTGTGGGTGGGCCCCCGTGGGCTAGAAAAGGTGCAGAGGTGGTGTCATGTCTGGGCTGGGCACTGTAGGTTGAGCTGCCACCTTGAACCGTGACTGGGGCAGGGCATTCCGAGAAGGAGGGGGCACCTCACAGACAAGAAACGGGATCTAAAAAGGAAGAGAGTATCTGTGAAGGTGGCATGGTTTGGACATCTGAATCTCTGTGTTGGAGGCAGGAGGCGAAGCCTGGGCCTGGGGCCCTAAAGTACCTTTGAGGAACTTGATGGGGAGCCAGGAAGCTGGTACTGGTTTATGCTGTTCTGTAGCCTTTGCATAGTGAGAGGACTCCCCATCCTCTTTCACCAGGTGCTGGCGTGGCAGAAACTGCCTTGTCTTCTTGAGGAATGATTACATTTGTTCATCTTTGCTGCTCTTAAATATAATTTAAAATTGCAAGTGTTCAGAGTTTAAAATTTAGCAACTACTGAAAGTAGTAATAAGAAAAATACTAGCACCTGATATTTTTTAATGTTTATGTGCCAGGTGTGGCATTAAGTACGTGCATTTTCTTGATCACTTCTCATAACAACCCTGTGAGTTGGACACTGTTATTATTCCTGTTTGACAGATGAGGAAACTGAGGCCGCAAGGGGTTAATAAACATTTCTGAGGTTACGCGATTAGGACATCACAAAGCCAGGGCTCAGACTTAGTTGTGTCTGAGGCTGCTGGGCTTGGCCTTAACCTGCCAGGCTGTGCAACCTCCCAAGACCAGCGGCAGGAAGAACAATAAAAGCCAGTTGTAAATGGCCACCCTAGTTGCCCCAGGACGGTAAAAGAGTTTATCTTTTTGTCTCTTTTTGCGAGGGCCTTTATTGTGTGTGTGTGTTTTCCTATTATGGTCTTGGCATCAGGCAGTGTATCTGACTGTGTACCTTGTTTTTACTTGTTATAAATTGTCTTTTCCCATGACCCTAATTTTCTTTGAAAGCATGATTGTTAATGGCTTTGTAATATTCACAAAATACAGTCATTTTTTCCATTTGCTTATAGGTAGACATTTATTAAACCATTCTCCCATTATGTGGGCATTTAAGTTGTTTCTAGTTTTGTTCCTGTTTTTTATTTATCGTAATTACTAACTGTGAGGAACACCCCTGAAACCTAACTCTCTGAATGCCGTCTGTATTTCCTTAGCATGAATCCCTGAGCGAGGACCTGGTTTTAAATGGAGGCCTGTGGCCGGTTGCTTGTGTTCTTGTGTCATCTGCTTGACCCTGCAGTTCCCTGACAGTCCTGTGTGGTTTGATAGCAGCTGTTGACTTGATTACTCTTTGCCCTTTATATTCATCCAAATCAGTGTTTTGAACTGAAGTGCCCCTGGGCACACAGTAATTTAGCTGCACCCTCTGGTGCTGTTCCACCCAGAGCATGCAATCCTGCTTTCCCTGTGTTTGATTTGCTAAGGTTTTTCTATCCAAGACTTTCAAGATTTCTCAAAGGTTGGTGGGCAGTTTTAACAAGATTGTAGCTCTTTCTTATTTGATTTATTCACTCTCCCTAATTCATTAACTCAGTCGTTTCCTTATTGATTTGTTCATTCATTTATTTGGAAAACATTTCTTAGGCATCTGCCTGGTGCTGGGCACTGAAGATACTAAGATGTATTTATTGATCATACTCCCTGCCCTCGAGGAGCCTATGCATCCTGAGAGACTGGCAGGCACAATAGAATTCCAGCTTCATAAAGGAGAGGTGAGGGAAGGGAAGGATGCTCCGAACTTCAGTGGGTGAGGCTTGCTTGGGGAGCAGAAGGATGGAAAATGGAGAGAGACCTTGTGGTGGGTTGGGGGCTGAGTGGGGAGGAACGGCTGGAGCCTTGGGGTGCACGTATGCATTGCATGTGCGTGTGCATTGCGTGTGTGCGTGCATGCCGGTACCTGCGAGCTGAAGTGGGAGGGGCCGTCTTGCCAGAGCGTGGGGGGAGGGCTCAATGAAGCACCTTGGATTTTATCCTGCAGGTGGTGTCATTTCCCTGCTTACAGTTTCAAAGTTCTTCCTCGCCCTTGGTGTGAAGTTCATGTTCCTAGTGTGGTCCCATCCACCTCTCTAGTGGCTTCTTTTTTTTTTCCTTTTTGTTTTTTTTTTTCGTGACCGGTAACGGGATCGCAACCCTCGATGTCGCGCCCACACTGCGCTCAACCAGTGAGCGGACCGGTCTCTATATGGGATCCGAACCCTCGGCGGGAGTGCCGCCATGCTCCCAAGTGCTGCACTCTACCGAGTGCGCCACCGGGCCGGCCCTCTAGTGGCTTTTTTTGCCACTCGCCATCTTTGTCTTTGCAGTTGCGTGCCTGTAGCTCTAAAACTGCTGGTCCTTGGTTGGCTCTGTGCGCCGTGCTGTTCCTGTGTCTGGATGCTGTGTGCTCCTCCTCCCCATCCTGCAGTGCCTCCTTGCTGGTGCCTTCCCTGCTGGGAAGCTGTCTGTGACCCCTCCACTCATCCCATATGCTTTGCTTTGGGAGGTGTCTTGAGAGGGAGTGGGGCTCAGTGCAGGGCCAGGCCGGGGCCGAGCTTTGTAATTATTCGGTAAACTGAAGTGTGAGTTCTGCTTTGAGCTGTGTCTAGTCTTTCTTTGTCTCAGTCAAAGATTGTCATTTTCAAGAAATTCACTACTGCTCTCTAAGCACACTGTGAAATTACTATTTTCCAATAAGATGAGGTAAATTTTGTGGAGGACTTGGAGAATCAAGTCTCGTTAAAAGCCAACCCAAAATAATGCCATGTCTGCAATATTAGATGTTTATTAGGGCTGGTGTATGCTAGGCTCTTTGCTGTGGGCAAGGTGGGGGGGAATTTAGTACCTGTTCTCAAGGAGTGTACAGGTAAGTTAGTCAAGTGGCAGGTGACAGGTAAGGCCATGATGTCCAGGTGTCCCAAGGGTGGTTTGGCTGACAGTGGCTGCAGATGAGCTGAGGAAGAAGATGAGCTGGTCAGGGTGGGCTTGGCAGACCAAATGGGGCTTGGACTGGCCTTGAAGCACTGGTGGGGCCTCAGGTCAGCAAAGAACTGGGCCCTGCTTTGGTTGAATGAGCCCCTGGGCTCAGAGCTCTGTTAACTCAGCGTGTCGAGAATCACCTGTCTCCTGGGGAGCTCGGTCCCAAGCCAGTGACCTCAGAGTCCTGGGTTGAAAACCCCCATTTAGGGTGAGGCATGACAGGAAAGTCAGTGCTGCGGGTGTTCAGATGGATGTGGTCACCTCTGCAGCCTGGAACCATGGGTGTCCAGCTGCATTAGGTTTTTGGGAGGTGACAAAATTTGAGATTCAGAACATTTTAGTGTCTTCTTTGAAGAAGTACACATCTGGGAGGCAGATGGAGGCACAAGGTAGAGGGCCCTTGATATGAATCTATGAAGAAACCAAATGCCAGGGCAACGCCAAATCTCAGGGATTCATGGTAGCTGCAGTGTGACCAACTTGACATAGTCAAAGGTGTGGTGGAGAAGACTTTTTCCTTTTTTTTTCTTTTTTTTTTTGTCTTTTTTCGTGACCAGCAACGGATCGCAACCCTCGGTGTTGCGCCCGCACCTCGCTCAGCCAGTGAGCGGCTGGTCTGTATGTGGGATCCGAACCCTCGGCGGGAGCGCCACCCCGCTCCCAAGTGGCGCACTGTAGCAGTGCGCCACCGGGCCGGCCCATCCTTATATTTTTAACCAAGTGGGAATTAAAGTCTTTGACTATGCCATTGAGGCTAGGTATTTCCCAGACC
>NW_007732236.1:5082-16186 GCF_000696425.1 Galeopterus variegatus | reverse complement strand
AAGACAATATCCTGGGGGACCTTTTTTTTTTTTTTTTTTTGTGGCCGGTAAGGGGATCGTAACCCTTGGCTTTGTGTCATAAGCACCGCGCTCAGCCAGTGAGGACACTGGCCATCCCTATATAGGATCCGAACCTGCGACCTCGGCGCTCCCAGCGCCACACTCACCCAAGTGAGCCATGGGTTCAGCCCTGGGTGACCATTTCTGAGTGAAGGGAGATAAAAACTGCCAGACCACAGAACTATCTTGCCAAATCAGAAACATATTTAACAGGCAGAGCTTGGGGTGCCATGTAAAGTAGAGGGAATTTTGAGGGTTAATAGAAAGCAGGGAGACAAAGGTCAAGTGAGGGGCAGGTTGGATGACAGAGAAGCAGGAAGCAAAGGACTTATGGAGAAAGGTTGAAGGAGATGCAGAAGGCTTGTGGGAGGGAAGGCAGCATGGCTACAGCCGACATCCGGTAAAAGAGCTTGGCTGGCTATACACACACACACAAAGATAGGAACCTAATAAAAAACAGTAGCACATTTTATTGATGCTAAGTGGTTAAGAAATACATAAGTCCTACATAATTGGCAATTTACCTAGAAAAGTCCTGAAGTTGCCTTGTGCGAGTAGATGTCGGTAGGGCTGCAGCTTGCGAGTTACTCCACACTCACCCAAGTGAGCCATGGGTTCAGCCCTGGGTGACCATTTCTGAGTGAAGGGAGATAAAAACTGCCAGACCACAGAACTATCTTGCCAAATCAGAAACATATTTAACAGGCAGAGCTTGGGGTGCCATACAGAGCAGAGGGGATTTTGAGGATTAATAGAAAGCAGGGAGACAAACGTCAAGTGAGGGATAGGTTGGGTGACAGAGAAGCAGGAAGCAAAGGACTTATGGAGAAAGGTTGAAGGAGTTGCAGAAGGCTTGTGGGAGGGAAGGCAGCATGGCTACAGCCGACATCCGGTTAAAGAGCTTGGCTGGCTGGCTGTTGGTGTGATTCCCCCTCACCTTCCCAGACTGGATGGACATGTAGCATTCAGCAGCAGAATGGGGAGCTGATACTTAGAAATGGAGACCGGTGCATGGACACTGAAGAGAAATCGACTGGGTGTGCCATTCTGTAATACCCTGTTCATACCAATTGCGAGTTTGTGTTGACAGAGCACATCTGGGGTTGTCATGCAGCAGCAGTGGTGTTTTGGGGGAAGGAGGATGATGGGCCGGAGGTGGGGCTGGTGAACAGGAGGACTCTCAAGGTCCAGTTCTTCAATACTGGAGAGCAAGGAACAGTTTGGTCTCAGCCCTTTGGTCAATAAATTGGAATGTTCATTTTAGTTCTATGCTCACCTCCAAAACCTTAACAAATCCTGTGAAAGATATGGCACTGTCCCCATCCCCATCAGCCTCCTCGATGGTCCTTTCTGCAATGATGCCCAGTTGCTCATCTGAGATATTCACTCCAGCCATCGTGCACAGCACCTGTAACAGCTCACTGTGGGAGCTCTTGACATGTTTACCCAAATCATATAGTCGAAAATCAAAGTGTGCTTTGTTGCTTCAGGTAAGTGGTTCTGATCCATTGACATCTTTCCTCTTTTCATCGTCAATGGGTTCAAAATGAGCCCAGATTCTTATGAATCCATGGAAGTTCACCCGGTTCTCCCCATCTGGAAAGAAAACACTGATGATCTGGTCCTCCAGTGGGTTGATGGCAAATTCTGGAATCTGCTGGAAATCTTCCCAGCTGAGAGTCCCGTTCTCTCCTTTGTCCAGGCTGGTATACCAGCTAGAGTTGGACGAAATGAGAGTTGGTTGAATGTGGGAAAAGCCAGTTTCCTTGATCACCTGGAGCTCTTCCTTCTGCAGTAATGTGGAGGCCTGAGACCCTATCCCTGAGTCAGCAGCTCCTCTAGAAGCAACCCTGCCAGGAGTAACAGTGTAAAGCTAAACACAGAAAGAATTGTATAAAAATATTGTACTCTAATTAGTAACTATTTTTCACAAGGGAATTAATTAGCAGTTCTGACACTGTATGTGTACTAGGATTGAGCAAATAAAGAAATTTGTATGGTGGATAATGACAGTGAGGTTTCTCACTGTTGGAGAAAGGAGGTACAAATAAGGAAAAGACGGGGGTCTGGAATGAACCAAGGGGTGTTACGTTAGAATTTAAAGTGTCAATATAAGTTTATGCACATATTCACAAATGTATACATATATATGAAGATGGATAGATATAAAATAAATGTGTGCATGTACATGTATCATTATACAGACATAGATTTCACAGCTCTGTCATCTGAGAGGGCCTGAGAAGCAATGACACTCTGGTAACACTGAACACATCTAGCACCCAGATCTTGTTTCTAAATACCATTCTGTAATAAAAGTGTTCCTTGGAAAAAAGATTTATTCCAGGGCTGGATCAGGAAAAATACAAGATAAGCCTGGAGTATGTTGTAGAGCCAGAAATTAAGAACGTGCTCAAAAACTAATAGGTAGACATGTCAAAAGGGCACAGAAGCCAACTCGAAGGAGCTTCCAATGGCTAAATCTGGGATACTTTGAGCAATAAAATAAATAATGGACTATGACACACAGAATAAGATAAATATCCATGAGTACATACTGATATAAATAAATCAATAGATAGACAGATAGATAAATGGGGGAAGGGGCAGCTCTTCCTTACAGAAGAATTCTAATTAATAAATATAGAAGTAATGATGGGAAAAAGATTGCCATTACCCAAATCCACAGTAATAATTTTTGCAGGCAATAATCATCAACAGGTGATAAAATTAGTTGGGAGAAAGTATGTTGAGAAACAGGATGTTTGCATACTCTCAAAGTTTCTCCCCACAAAATAATTGTTGATTACAAAGAGAAAATAGTAACTTTAGCTGCAGAAACCAGACAAACACCATCTTAATCCAGTGCTCAATATTAACATTGCCAATAATAGGGCACACCTGTATATGAACCTGCTGATATGAGTTGAGATGACAAAAATTGAAGGGGACTAAGGAGATTTGACAACTAAATGCAATGTGCAATACTGGATTGGATCCTGGACAAGCCAAAGGACATCAATGGGAAAACTAGCAAAATTCAAATACGGTTAATAAATTAGTGGATAGTATTTATCATTGTTAGTTTCCTGGTTTCGATAAATGTACTATGGCTACATAAGTCTAAATTAATGTTAGGAAAATCTGGGTAAAGAGTAAATGGGCACTCTCTACTATTTTTGCAACTTTTCTGTAAGTCTAAAATTATTTCAAAATAAAAAACTTAAATATATATGTATATATGTATGTGTGTGTGTGTGTGTGTATACACACACATATACACACATACACTTAGCCACGGATATTTCAAAGTTTCTAGGTTGGGGCTTACACCTCCAGTGCCTATGATAGATATATGGCTTCAGGAGAAGGTAAGTTCAAGCAGGAAATGCTTAGTTCAGAACCTCTTTACTTGAAATAGCAAAATGGAGAAGACCACAGAAAATCTGACCTAAGGTGATAGAAGTTGTCACAGTATTGGACACTGGCTCCAAGCAGGCTGTCACGGCACAGGTTCCCATTTCAGAGTGTGGAGTCAGTTCGCCATAGCAGTTCACCCTCATCCCCTGCTGAATGTAACGTTCAGCTCGGGTGTTCTCATCACTCACATCCCTTAGTCCAGTCCAGATCTGCAGATACCTGGGCTACGCACCTGCTCTTCCCCCTTGCAAGCCTAAGGCAGACATTCCCAATAGATAACAGCATTCTGTTCTGCTGAGTTCACACAGCCACTACCGATCAGTTGGCAGCTGAGTTGAAACATCTCTTACTGCTGCTTTCTGTCTGCATTAGGCCCCTTGAGGACCCTTGAAGCCTAAGTCCCTGCCTAGATTCTGAAACCTTGACAGGCAAGGAGGTCATCCTTCCTCAAATGTGGTGAGACTCCAGCAGCCTCACCAGGCTTCCCTCTCCAGGCCTCATCAGAGTGACCCAGGCGTAGGATATCTAATGGTCTCTATGGTTGTGGATGATGGAACCCCTATGGAAAAAGTTGATTAGGTTCCAGAGGAACATTGAGGCCTAAATCCTTATCATCAATAGCAAACTCATTCAACCATATTGCCTCTACAGTTATATTCTTTGCCAGACTTGATAAAATTAGCCAGGAAAGAATATCAGAGATTCTTTGTTATTTCATAGCCTGATAATGGTTTTCCACTTATCACATTGCAGTATCAAGGAATTTTAAAATAAAAGACTGAAGTCAAATCACACTCTTCTTTTTACCAAAAAGGCGCATCTGAAGGTCAGGGTGCATTCCAACAGCCTTATTGAGAAGTAAATGGAGGAAATCACTCAAACTACGACCCAGACCTCCTTAGTCATAGTCCAGAGCTATCAACAACAACCATGTTTACTTTTCCTTTTTCTATCAAGAAGAAAAAAGTGGGTCTCATGAGAGCGCAGCTAATGAGAAAAACCAAACTGGCTTACAAAAGAATTAGAAGACTGAGAACGAAGTTCTGAGCCAGGAGAGAACAAAGACTCGAGCTGGCAGGAGGGGCATTTCAGTAATACTTGACCAGCCCTGGGATGAAGACTTTCTCACTGCCGCACTGTCTTTCCCATACCCAGCTCTGTCTTCTCTTACCCATCCATCCCCATCCTTACCTTTCTCCATGGGTTCTATTCAAGATTTTCAGTATTCTGTTGGTTTACAATAGACTTGAGATTGAGGAATGCTGATCAAGCCTTTGCTCTGCTATAAAAGAATTACACATATTCACAGCACCCTAGACAGGTCTGTATTACTTTTATAAAAATATATTCATGGTTTTGCAACCTCCTTTAAAGGCATTCTGTTCCTTTATGACCTCTGTCTAAAAATGGCTCTGTCCATCCAAATTAAATCTTTCTTGCTCCTGTTTAGGTGTTTCCCTTTATCTCAGGTAATTTGCTCCTTTAAACCAGTTAAGGGGAAAAAAAAATCTATCTTTGATATGAGAATCGTGGACATACAAATTCTTATCCAGTCCCAAACCTCCAATTCCTCCATTCTGCCTAAATAAATAAGTTTGAATCCTTAGCCAAACCTGCCAGACTCTGCAATTGGGTCCTAACTTTCCTTTCCAAATGGAATTCTCGCAAATCCTTTGCACAGACCTTAGGTCTCAGCCAAACCAAGCTACAGGTGGTTTTCCAGAAAATATTTTGCACTCTCAAAACAATATCTCTACTTGAAATACCCTCTTTCCCATTGTGGCGTTTCATTTATTTCAGAAAAAAAAAATGAACTGAACACCTACTATTAATAAGTACTAGATGGATACAGAAACGAGAGAGACATAGTTTTTGCCATCCAGAGTACATGGATACCAGAGGCAATTATACAGTATTGACTGTAAGGTGTTCATACCTTACTGTTTTGTAGTGTTGGAGTGGGGTGGGGTGGTAGGAATAAACTTCATGGAAAAGGTAGCATTGAGAAGGCTTTGGAGGATGGAGTACACTTTTGATATGAATACCTGAAGGAAAAGGACCACAGGCTTAGGAACCCACAAGATGCAGGAGAAGATAGAGTGTGTCCACATGAGCTCGATACTCTGTTTTGGCTGGTGCCTGGGGTGTATGAATGCAGGGCACTGGCTGTAATGCTTCAACAGGCCAGATCTTGAAGGATCAAATGTCAGACTAAAACGTCTGAATTTATTCCATAAGCCTAGCAAATCATTGAAGGGTTTTAAGCACAGAAATAACTATTATCAGAAGGAGCTGTGCTTTATGACAGTATCAGAGTATATGTGCATAGGATTAATTTCTTCAGTGTCTAGAGGTTCCTTTTTGGCATAGTAGGGAGAGAAGAGTTTGACGTTAGTCTCACACATAAGACTGCAGGAGCAGTGATACCTATCACACCCGCATTTCCCTCACCTTTTTGGTCTTAGCAGAAGGTAGATAGATCTTGGAGGCTGGCTGTAAATTGCTAGTGACTTTAACTGTACCTGATGCTCCTATGTGGTATTTTCCCTGGAGCAAATCAGCACAGCACCTGGAATGTAGAATGATACAGCTATTGACCACAGCAAATTCTTTCCCCCTCTACACCCATTTTCAGGGATCACCAGAGGCAGTTTGCTTTTGCAACCATGTCAGCTCTCCTCCCTGCCATAACTTAAGTTACAGAGACCATTATCATCCAGACACCCCACAGAATATCACTCCAGTTCATATTTTCCTGATTAGCCTCAGGACAGGAAGTAGCAAGGACTTTAGATGCCTTAGACACCAGCAAGCCAGAGGGTGAATGCCTGGTACTGTGTGTTTTATCAGTCAGGGTCCAGACACGAAAACACAAACCACACCAGCTGTTTTAACAGGGAATTTAATACAAGGATGTTATGAGAAGACTGACAAGGCAAATGAGAAACTTAGATGACACCAAGACAGCAACAGCAGCAAGCAAAACAGCTAACGGTCCTAGGGCTGGGGGAACAGAAGGAAGGGACTGGAGTTATTAGAGCAGCCCTACGGTGCTAAAACCCACACCCCCGAAGAGGGGCATGGCCTGGTGGTCCTGGTGCCTTGGCAGCTCTGAAGCTCCAAAGGCCCAGAAGAGCTGGGACCCAGGCCTCCGAGTAGGGGATGATGCCTGACAGGTGCTAATGCAGTGGGAGCTCAGAAGAAGGACCACACAGAGCTGGGATCTGGACCTCTGAGAAAGGGGCACGGGATGGCTGGGACTGACTGGTATCTCTGAGCGGGCATGGTGAGGCTGGTACTGAGAGTGTGAAAACACACGAGAGCTGGAACCAACTGCCGCCGTTGGGACAAAGGACCATTGCTGGGATGATGCTAACGGGAACGGCAATCACCAGGAAGAAGTAAGGCCCTTCATCCTCTTCCAGCCTTCTAGTCCCCTGCCTCCCTTAGCACCCTCACTGGCAGAACCTAACAGGGCAAGGAAAAAATGTTGTTTTCAGGGTCCTGACACCACAAAGCAGAGTACAGAAGAGTAGGTTTGGAGCCGAGAGACAATAGCTTAATAACCAGCACAATAGCTAATGAAAGCATTAGCCAATGCATCTGGTTCCTATTAAATATTGTGAGAAACAAAGAAAATTCCTTGTTGCAGAGTTCAGTTTTGGAATTCTTTCTTTCTCTTTTAAATATTAGCCTGGCTGTGGAACAGTCCATAAAATTACTTGTCTGTAAACATCACTACAGAATATTCTCAGGTTGATATTCGCTTGCATGCCTGGGACTTTTTCACTCTTCAAAATATAGGCAGACAATGGAATACTACTCACAGTAGAACAGAATGAATTATTGATACACACAAGCACTTGGTGGATCTAAAGGCATTATTCTGGGTGAAAGGAGCCAGTCTCAAAAGGTTACATACGGTATGATTTCATGCACATGACATTTACAAAAAGACAAAACCATAGCGATGGAGAACAGATTAGTGGCTGCCAAAGGTTAGGAGTGGGGGAGCTGAGACCATAAAGGGAAAACACGGGGGAGTTTTTTGGGGAAACAGAACAGTTCTGTCACCTGATTGTGTTAGTGGTTACACAAGCCTATATATGGGATAACACCCACAGAGCTGCACTCAAAATTTTAAAAAAGGAAAAACAGTAAAGGCAGAATTTGTGTGAGAAAGTCTCACTTTTTGACTCTTAAAAAAAATGGGCTGAGGTGAGGTCACGTATGAGCCTGCGGAGCGTCTGCCACATCTGCCCTGAGTGCAAAGGTTCACGTGGCGTGGGATCATGCCTGCACCTTCTCTTCAGTTGCCACAAGTCTCTGAGGCCCCCGGCTGAGGGCAAATGTGGACGGGGCTGGAGGGATGTGCCCCCCACCTCTCCACTATTCTGTTGGCTCACGCTGCCAGCTCCTGTGATTTGGGTGAGGCTGTTTGTGCTGTTCGTAAGTAGTTCAAAGACTCTTTCTTGCCTGCACTTCAAATCCTGGCCTGCCTTTTCCTCATCCATGGCTTTTATTTGGTGCTAGCAACCTTTAGGGGTTGATGGAGTCGAGTGGCCCTTGGCAGTGGCTCCACTAATTGGCAAAGCTGGCCACAGGGGATGAATAAGATACTCTCTGGCATTAACATCACAGTGAGCATGGTCCAGTGGGCCCTGTTTTGTGTTCTTCCTGATAGCACAGAGCAATTCCTGGGAATAAATGCCTGAGCTGACCAGTCGGCAGGAAGTGTTCTCCATCCTGGGCTCCCTGAAAAGAGGAGCCCTCCTCTTTTCCATCATGTGGGGACTACCTTCCACGAATGCCTCAAAATATAATTTTGTTATGCTCCACACGTTAAAAACGATTTATTATAGGATGTAATTAAACAAAGCATCCAGAACTTTAAAATACCTAAAATTAGTTTGCATTCCATTACCCTGAGAATTTTCATTCTGTTCCAGCTGAGATCAAAACAAGAGTGACAGGCTTTGCGGTTACACGCTCTCTTTCAGAAAACCTGTGTGTGTGAAAACGGCACCACTGCCATGCTATGCAGGCTTTGCTCACTAGGACGGATCTCACACCCAAAATATTTACCCACGGGATGGGATTCAAAAGTGAATGAGCACATATGCTTTCACGTCTGGCTTCTGCTCCACGTACTTTTTTGAGATTGATGTGGCATGTATCAATAGTGTGTTCTTTATCATTACTACTTTGTATTCCATTGTCTGAGTACATATTTCACAATTTGTTTATTCATTCTGCTGTTGGTAGATATCTGGGTTGCTTCTAGTTGTGGGGTTTTTGTTTGGCTTTTTATGAATAATGCTGCTATAACTATTTTCATGCAAGACTTTTTGCGGACATACTCATTTTTCTTACCTCCATATACCCAAGAAGGAATTAGACGGTAGACATATGTTTAAGTTTATTAGATACTGCTGAACAGCCTCCAAAGCAGCTACACCATTTTACACTCTCACCAGCAATTTATGAGAGTTCCAGTTGCTCCACATCTTTGCCAACATAGGTATTATTAATCTTTTTCATTTTAGCCCTTCTAGTATACAGTAGTATATCACTGTGGTTTTCATTAGAATTTTCCTGGTGAGTCATGATGTTGAGCACCTTTGTATATGCCTATTGGCCTTTTGTATATTTTCTTTTGCAAATTGCCTCTCAGGAGAATTGAGGAAGTGGTGGTGGCTGTATCTGTCAGGGAAAGGAGGTAAAGGGATGATTTGGAAGAGCAGACTCAATAATGGTAAGGGGACTTTTTCCAGCCCTAAATATTTATGCTGTTTGGTTTCTTAAATAGATATTAATGTATAAAGTGGTTAAAAGAAGAATTCAGTAGGCACCCATTTACAAATCTCCCCCCACCCCCAGCCCACGACAACTGTCCACAATTCTGCTTAAGTGCTTCGGTCCCTTGGGTTTTTCATGAGGGGCTCTCAGCACCCTCATAAGGGTGCATTTGTGGGCTTCTTTCTAGCCTCACAGTGGGCTGGGAGTGTTGGGGGAAGGATTTGGGCACTTGGGGTTCGGGATGGCATGTCGGGCAGGGGTATGGCATTCAAGCCCTTTGGGGAAGCCTGAAGGCCCTGACTGCCCGGGAGAGAGTGGTGACAAAGGACAAACCCAGAAATGGAAGGAAGGCTTAGGACAACAAATGCATAGGATGTCCCCTGGACTCTACCTACCTCATTGTTTTGTTTTTTCATGATTGCTCACCTTGGTGCGTGTTGGAGTTGAGGAGAGGGTAGCACAAGATGAATTACACATGGCATTACTAAACATGTTTGGAAGATAAGAGCACAGTGCCAGCCAGTGGGAGACTTCGTTCCTTTGTCTAAAGGGAATGAATGTGCTATGTAATTGTAGCAACAAGAGTGACATGCGAAGAAGGCATTGCCAGACTTTTTTAAGCCTTTGAGAAATATCAAAGCAATTCATATTCATGTATAACACATCCACACACACTCCTGCACAGAAAAATCTGAGGCAGATGGGGTCCCCTCCATTTCACAGACAGGTCATAGTATGTGCTCAAATGCAAGGACTTGGTCAAAGGACAGACAAGTGCCATGATAGAGATGGTAGAAAATGAGAGCCCATGTCACCTCACTAGAAGCTCAGTGTGGATTGCAATGTACATCTTTGCACTAAGGTTTTTATTCCTGTATTCAAATCTACCACAACATCCAGTCTCCAGTAAATATTTCTCATGTTTAAGACAGCACGATAGTAATATATCAGCTCTGAAAGTCAACTGCTGTAAATGCCATGTGGTATGGGTTAGATCACAAACCAGAGCCAATTTTTCAACATGTGGTATGGGTTAGATCACAAACCAGAACCAATTTTTCAGAACATTTCCTGCTGGAATACCCACAACAGTTCAACAGATGTCTTTTGGAAAGTCTTGAAGCAAAATAACCCCCCATCAGCATATAAAATAAAACCCCCCAAAAAGTAAAATATGGAACGGAGGGATTATTTTTTCTTCTGGCGGTAAAAGATTGGGGAAAATCCTGAAATTTTTGGAGACATACTTGTCCATAGCCACAAAAGTGGAAAATGAGCTTTTCTCACACACACCCCAACAATAAAAATTGGGATTTGAAAAAATATTCTTCCACTATTCACCAAAGAAATTTCTTTCACTGCTTTTGAGTATAATGTTTGTTATTTCTTGTGTGAGCACTGTTCATAACTCTGGCTTTTGTTGGAGCAGCCTCATGGGAAGCTAGGGAAGAAATTTGAGGGTATAGTTGATGGGGCCAGAAGGCACAGAAATGGAGTGAGGCATCAAAGAAGACCCTTTGTCAGGGAAAAGGTGGGCATGACTGGGAGTGGCCAATTCTAAAATGCCGTGCCTTGCAGTCTCAGGCCTCTCAAAACCAGCAGTACAAGGGGCAGAATGGGGGCCTGAAAGAGGAGGGAAAAATTACTCTGGTTTTAGATTTTTTTCTCCAACATTTTATTATGAAAAATCTCAAAAGTCCAGAAAAGTTGAATTATACAGTGAACAGGCATATACCCATGAGGCAGAAATGATTTTTAGTTTTGATCTGACAGTTTGTTTCCACTGGGGCTGATTTTGACCCTCATCAAATAAATGCTCTTGAAT
>NW_007732236.1:2619-3688 GCF_000696425.1 Galeopterus variegatus | reverse complement strand
AAAAAAAAATGAAAAACTAATTTAGAAGGAAGAAAGGAAGGCAGGCATTATCCCAGTACCTTCATTCATTAATATCATAGATTTGGTCTAACCAGGGTATACTGTGTGTTGTGTACACGTTTTTAATTTTTTCTTTTTTTGCATTTCATGTTCATAGTTTAACAGCACCCGTTCGCCCTCCCCCACTGAGTGTTGCCACATGACCCCATGGAGTAGAAAGGTACTGGCTTGAGAACATCCCTTCACAGCCCTATCCTGCTCTCTCCAGACATCCTCCCTTTCTTCTCTNATCTGCCCTGAGTGCAAAGGTTCACGTGGCGTGGGATCATGCCTGCACCTTCTCTTCAGTTACCATAAGTCTCTGAGGCCCCCGGCCGAGGGCAAACGTGGACGGGGCTGGAGGGATGTGCGCCCCACCTCTCCGCTATTCTGTTGGCTCACGCTGCCAGCTCCTGTGATTTGGGTGAGGCCGTTTGTGCTGTTTATAAGTAGTTCAAAGACTCTTTCTTGCCTGCACTTCAAATCCTGGCCTGCCTTTTCCTCATCCATGGCTTTTATTTGGTGCTAGCAACCTTTGAGGTTTGATGGAGCTGAGTGGCCCTTGGCAGCGGCTCAACTAATTGGCAAAGCTGGCCACAGGGGATGAATAAGATACTCTCTGGCATTAACATCACAGCAAGCATAGTCCAGTGGGCCCTGTTTTGTGTTCTTCCTGATAGCACAGAGCAATTCCTGGGAATAAATGCCTGAGCTGACCAGTCAGCAGGAAGTGTTCTCCATCCTGGGCTCCCTGCAGCCCTCTTTTCCATCGTGTGGGGACTACCTTCCACGAATGCCTCAAAATATAATTCTGTTATGCTTCACATGTTAAAAATGTTTTATTAATAGGATGTGATTAAACAAAGTGTTCTTGAACTTTAAAATATATAAAATTAGTTTGCATTCCATTACCCTGAGAATTTTCATTCTGTTCCAGCTGAGATCAAAACAAGAGTGACAGGCTTTGCAGTTACACGCTCTCTTTCAGAAAACCTGTGTGTGTGAAAACGGCACCACTGCCATGCTATGC
>NW_007732236.1:0-309 GCF_000696425.1 Galeopterus variegatus | reverse complement strand
CTTATTTTAAAAGGCCCTGTGGATTTCCATATTGATTTTAGGGGTTTTTGACCTAATATATATGGGTACATAGACGAAGTGTGAACTCTATCGTAAAACCATCAAGTCTGTCTTCCTTTCACTCTCTGCTTTTCTCCTCCTGTGTATTGAGAGTTTGAATATTAGTCTAGGTAGAATGAAGCCTAGCTGGACTTTTCTTCAAAGTTTATTAGCAGCAACTGTAAATTCCAGAATTGGATCTGGTAATCTTACTTGTAAGTAAAATAATGTAAGCAAGTATTCTAACTCTCAAAGACAGAAATTAAATTA
>NW_007732235.1:137343-138090 GCF_000696425.1 Galeopterus variegatus | reverse complement strand
AGTTTTGCCGTCCTTGGTGTGATTTTAGTATTTAAAAATATCTTTCCCCTCCTCTACTAAACATGCCCTTTATGTGGAAGGAAATAATTCATATAGTGCTCAACCAAAGACAAAGCAATTCTTCCAATGATGAATGAAAAGTAGTTGGACTGGGCTAACTGAGGGAATACAGAATATCCTAATGAGAAATTTAAATAGCTGTAGAATAATATATATTAGTTATTTATTTTGAAATAATTTAGATTTACAGAAAAGTTGCAAAGATAGTTGCAAAGTACATAGAGTCCTTATATACTCTTCATCCCATTTCCTCTAATGTTAGCATCATACATAATCATGGCACCTTTGTTCAAACTAAAAACTTAACATTGGTCCTATGCTATTAAATAAACTATGCTTTTATCCAGATTTGACTGATTTTCCCTCTATTGTCCTTCTATTCCAAGATCCTGACCTGAATACTACATTGCATTCAGTTGTTATTTCTCTTTAGTCTTCTTCAGTCTAGTCTGTGACATTTTCTCAGGCTTGTAATATTTTTTTATAACTTTGACAGTTTTGAAGGGTACTTAGATATTTTGAACAATGTCTCTTAATTTGGGTTGTCTTATTCTTTTCTCAAGATTAGACTGGGGTTATGGGATTTGTGGAAGAATAGAATAGATGTGAAGTAAATTTGTCTTCACGTGATGATGTCACAATGGCTTATATCTAGTGGCATTATTGATTACTTATTAAGGTGATATC
>NW_007732235.1:131508-137328 GCF_000696425.1 Galeopterus variegatus | reverse complement strand
AGTCCTTATATACTCTTCATCCCATTTCCTCTAATGTTAGCATCATACATAATCATGGCACATTTGTTCAAACTAAAAACTTAACATTGGTTCTATGCTATTAAATAAACTATGCTTTTATCCAGATTTGACTGATTTTCCCTCTATTGTCCTTCTATTCCAAGATCCTGACCAGAATACTACATTGCATTCAGTTGTTATTTCTCTTTAGTCTTCTTCAGTCTAGTCTGTGACATTTTCTCAGGCTTGTAATATTTTTTTCTAACTTTGACAGTTTTGAAGAGTACTTAGATATTTTGAACAATGTCTCTTAATTTGGGTTGTCTTATTCTTTTCTCAAGATTAGACTGGGGTTATGGGATTTGGGGAAGAATAGAATAGATGTGAAGTAAATTTGTCTTCACATGTGATGATGTCACAATGGCTTATATCTAGTGGCATTATTGATTACTTATTAAGGTGATATCAGCCAGATTGCTCTAATATAAAGCAACTGTTCTTCTCCGTACTGTATTCTTTAGAATTAAGTTACTAAGGCTTCACATTCAAAGGAAAGGAAATTAGTTTTCACCAACTGAATGGATGTGTGTCTCCATTTATACTTTGGGATTCTTTTGTAAGGAAGATTTGTTCTTTTTCCACCATTTATATATTTAATTATTTATTTACATTAGTATGAACTCAATGTTTATAATGTAATATTATCATTAATTATTTTTTGTTGCTCAAGTTATTCCAGTATTGACTATTGGGAGCCCTTTCAGGTTGGCTCTGTGTCCTTTTGATATGACCCAATCTAAAGCATAATTTTTATTTTACTAACTTTTGTTTTACATTTTAAAATTAGGACTTGACTGATTGACTATGCTGTAAGATAGCTCAAGAGATTTATACATTGAGATTTACCAGCTTCTTTTAAAGCTGATGAAATTTACGAATAGTATACCCAGAAGAAAAATGCACTTACATGCATCCAAAATCCTACAAAAAAAGTCAGTCTGAGCTAAAACCCCTAAAACCTTTCTGTGGATCCCCTGAAACCCTTGTGGCTGTCAACCAGCACATCATAGCCCCCTTCTAACCACCACCAACAATAAAGCCCTCCCTAATCTGAGTCATTTGGATTCTTGCTTGATGGGTCTCAAAAAATAATGATTGATCATCTGATAACTGTACTGATAAAGAAGGTTCACATGAAACCGCAGCTTTTATTTATACCTATATGTTTTTTATGGGATTCTTGCTTGATGGGTCTCAAAAAATAATGATTGATCATCTGATAACTGTACTGATAAAGGAGGTTCACATGAAACCGCAGCTTTTATTTACACCTATATGTTTTTTATGTCCTTCTAACCACCACCAACAATAAAGCCCTCCCTAATCTGAGTCATTTGGATTCTTGCTTGATGGGTCTCAAAAAATAATGATTGATCATCTGATAACTGTACTGATAAAGAAGGTTCACATGAAACCGCAGCTTTTATTTATACCTATATGTTTTTTATGGATCGAGACATTTTTAGCTGTTGGCATCAGAGAGCAGAAAGAGGAAAATGTAGGGATAATTTTGGTAAGATTTCTGTTCAACAAATTGAGTGCCCTAAAGGAGCTAATATATTAAACAGCTGCTGTGGTGTCTGGCCTCTGTCAGCTGCTAGTTTAATCATATGCTTAGAACATGAGATATTACAGTAACCATGTGTCAAGATCTGATCCTCTAGTTAAATGTTCCCACCTTGGGAAGAAATATAAATTCATTCTTCTGGCAAAACCATTTTCTTTTGCCCCTAAGTTAAATGTGATCATTTGTTAGGACCAGATACACTCACCATTTTAATAGGCCACTGTCAGTGTCTTCCAGAGCTACTGAGTGGATCAATAGGGTGGCATTTTTGAACTGCTCTGAGTTCTGGAAATGAAAAGATTAATATAAATGAAAGGTTGTAATTGCATGGCTATAAAGGTACCTTTGGAGATTTTCACATGTACAATCAAAGGGATCATGCAGGCCTCATAGCTTTTTCATTTTTTCATTGAAGAGTCTTTTCCTAAGTGGATGCAATGTGCAGAATGACAATTTCTGAAACCACACAACCTACCAAAAATTGCCAAATCAATATAGCTCTGTCAGTCACATACATGCAGCAAAAGATTTACTTTATAAATCTAACAGAGTGCTAAGCCATAAATACTTCTTCTACTAGTGAAAAATATATTTTTATATAGATACATGAAGTTAATCAAAAGGCAACACATTGATTAGGTATCAAAAGGGATATTTTTACTATAGGTAATAGTGTCACATTCTATGCTACAGCCAGCCTTTCTGAAAATTTTTGCCACTTTTAAAAAACAAACTCACATTTTATTTAGATTAAAATAAAATTGTACAAAATTAAGTTTTCTCACCTAATATAAATATCTCTGTAGTATTGCTAGATAAACCACAAAAGCTTTACTTCTGTAATTTTTTCAGGTTTTGCTTATAAATAGAGATAAGGTATTTGCTATGGACCAAATGTGTCCTCCCAAAATTCATATGTAGAAGCCCTAACTTCTAATGTGACTGCATTTGGGGATAAAGTCTTTAGAAGATAATTCAGGTCAAATGAGGTCGTAAGAGTGAGGTCCTAATTCCACAGGGCTTGTGTCTTTATAACAAGAGGGAAACATCCAGAGCTTTCTCTATCCACCACGTAAGGACACAGCAAGAAGGCATTTGCCTACAAGCTAGGAAGCAAATGCTCACAAGAAACCAAATCCTTCCAGAACCTTGACCTTGGACTTTCCAGCCTCCAGAACTGTGAGAAAGTTAACTTCTGTTGTTTAAGCTGCCTAGGCTGTGGTCTTTTGTTACAGCAGCCCGAGAAGACTAAGACATTTGTAGATACAGTCATGGAAAGAGAAGAGAGCAGACACATAAATTGTCTGTATCCATGTGTGATCATTAATTTTATGTCAGCTGGACTGGGATAAGGGATGCTCGGATGGCTGGTAAAACACTATTTCTGGGTGTGTCTGTGAGCATGTCTCCAGAAGAGATTAACATTTGTATTGGTAGACTAAGTAAAGAATATCACGCTTGCCAACATGGGCAGGCATCATCCAACTGGTTGAGGGCCCAAATAGAACAAAAAGGTAGAGGAAGGGTGAATTCAATCTCTCCAGATAAACTGAGACATTATTTTCTCTTGCCGTCTGTCATTAGGACTCTGGTTCTGAGGCTTTTGGACTAAGGACAGGACTTACACCATCAGCCATTTCATGCCCAGGCCTTTGGAATTGGACTGAATTACATCACTAGCTTTACTCGTTCTCCAGCTTGCCAACAGCAGATCTTGGGACTTCTTGGTCTTACTAACCATGTGAGTCAATTCCTGTAATAAATCTTCTCATACACACACGTGCACACACACACACACAAAGGGTACTTCAAAAAGTTCATGAAAAAATAGAATTAAAAAGCAATATATGTCTCTCCATGAACGTTTTGAAGTACCCTTGTATATATAATATCCTATTGGTTATGTTTCTTTGAAGAACCCTGTCTAATACATTATTACCACTGAATCTCTCTCTACTCTGAAACAGAAGTGTTCAACATATACCTGGGGAAAAACTCACGACACAGGCTATGGTTTGAATGTTTGCTACCTCTCCAAAATTTGTGTTGAAACTTACTTCTCAAAGCAACAGTATTAAAAGGTTGTCAGTACCTTATAAAAGGGTTTCAGAAGGCAAGTTCACCCCTTCTGTCCCTCTGCCATGTGAGAAGATAGTGTCCACCCCCTCTGGAGAAGGGGCAGCAATAATGTGCCATCTCAGAAGCAGAAAGTAGCCCTCACCAGACACCGAACCTACTAGCAACTTGATCTTGGTCTTTCCAGCCTCCAGAAGTGTGAGAAATAAATTTCCATTGTTTATGAATTCCCTGGTCTGTGGTATTTCATTATAGCAGCACAAACAGACTAAGACACACAGTTAAGGTAGAGGCTAAATAAGGGACAGCAACAGTATGTGAAACAACGATGGCTGCCTCTTCCATCTGACCTTTAAGTATAACTTGGTCTTTTATACTTGTTTGGTAAAGACAAAATCTACGTGAAAATACTATTTGGTGAACTCATACTTTTTCTCACTCTCTGACAACTTCACTGCTTATTACACATTTTTAACAACAAACTTAAAACTCCTAGTAAAATATCAGTTGTGAACTTTAATGTAACATTTTTTAAAAATGCATTCTTTCCTCCCACATATCCTCAATTGTTATTTATTCAATGACTTGATAACTCAATACTTAACAATTAGATTCATGGTAATAAAACATGTTATATCTAAAATGACATAACTAAAATGCTTTCAGAGCCACTAGCTGAGATAACACAGAAATGAAGTGTGGCAATTTCAGTGTTATCTACTGGAAGAACAAGTAGGTTTTCAAAACATGAATGTTAACACAGGGATTTCTTAAAAGGAGAGATTATAAATCGCTAATAAATTCTATGAGAGGCATGTAGGCCAAGATATTCAGTGACTGAGTAGCTTAAATATAAAAAGATTTTCCTACAAATATCACATATGAGAGTACTTCAAAAAGCTCAGGGAAAGATTCATATTACCTTATTACCTTTCAATCTAGGTTATGTTTTCTATCAAAAATTCTATTAAGCAAAACTATGTTACTTGAACTCTGGTCTTCAAAGTGTACTTCATATATATGTGGAAACGTTTCATCCATTTTTGTAGTACTCAGTCACCATCACGCAAATAGAACATAAGACTTTCAGCAATGCATGAACATTAAAACAAAAACCTAAGAAAGATGGATGGTTTGGCAAATAGTGGATGAAACTTAGTATTTCCCTGTGTTTCCAGTTCATTCAACAACTCTCTACAAAGTATGACAAGATTGGGTATATTATTTCTGTGCTTGTTGGCATGGCATTAACTCTGACATGGTGAATTTGAGTTGCCCCATGCTAGAGTGTACCAGGGCACTGGAGAGCTTAGAGGTGTTGTTTTTGGAGTCTATTTTTAAGTTTCTAAATAATGCACTCCACTGTTAGAATATTTAGGACTTGATAGTACCACTTAAAGGTTACTTACAAAACACTGTAAAATTTACCAGGAAATTTCACTTGAATATGAATTTTGGTTGACAAATTTGTGACTTCTTCAAAGCAAAATTTATGACAAATTTAAATGTTTTTCATCATTTCATTTCTTGGTTCTCAAATAATTCTGATGTGTAATCAATGTTGAAAACTACCATCTTTAAGCCAACTCTCAAACACATGAGGACATCCTAGGACATCCTAGGACATCCAGCTTCAGCCAAGTAGTCCAGACCAAAAGAACCCCCAATGCAACCCACAGGACCATCATCACATAAATAATGGTTTGATAAAAGTAAATATAAGTCATAGAGTAGCCAAAAACATACTATGTACAAGATCTGAGAGCTACAAAGTCCTCACTTTTAGCTGTCTCGTGGAAACACTCTTTCCACTTAAGCTGGCAATAAATGAAGTGAAAATAATATTCAAAGATAGGACTATGAATTCAACTTAGCACATCGTTGCTAAACGGTTTGAGAAGAAAATGATAGGGTTTGTATCTCAAAAGCTGATAATAAAGGAGATAATATAACTTACATGTAAAAGGTAAACTTTAACGTACAATCAGAAGGAAACTTCCAAGGCCGGCCCGTGGCTCACTCGGTAGAGTGTGGTGCTGGTAACACCAAGGCCACAGGTTTGGATCCTATGTAGGGATGGCCGGTTTGCTCACTGGCTGAGCGTGGTGCTGACAACA
>NW_007732235.1:117051-131092 GCF_000696425.1 Galeopterus variegatus | reverse complement strand
AATTCATAAAAACAGCTACTTTGGGTTTTAGTTTTCTACCAGACACTTCCGTAATTGTTAGACTAAAATAATAGCATATGTTTTTTAACTTAAATTTCTAAAATTTAGGTTAAAATTTTTTTAATTAAAATTTTTTTTCTAAATTTTTTCTAAGAGTTAGGTTAAAAATTTTTAATTTCATAAAATTTCTAAAAATTAATGTCCTAATTTTTTTTATGTTTATTAGCCCTTTCTTTGTATTTTTATTTGAGTTGTCTGTTCAGTGATCTACTGTTTTAAAACACATTTTGTTTGTTCCCTTAACTAGGAAATACTCCTTATCTCATTTATTTTCTTCCTTTTATTCTCTACCATTCAAGTAACTCTCACCTTTCTAGTACTATGAGAGAATCTGGAAATAGAAAAATAAGTAAGCATTCCACAAACAGAGATACCTCTATTAAATTTCGCACATTGGTCATATAACTAATAATCTCTGGAAATACAAGAAAAGGTATTTTATATGTAGTTGCATCCCTGTTTCTAGGGTAATTCTTGGCACCTAAAAGGTTTTTACATGTCCAATACTGAATTCCACAAAATACCAACAAAATAGCCTTACATATAGCAAAACTGATTTTATATTTTATTGCTATAAAGAAGACCATTAATGGACACAATCTAGCATCTCAGAGGAAGGAGGTAAAGGGCGGGGTATTATGAGAGTCTTGGGGTCTGGGTTAGCTGGATTTTTCAATGCATGGGGCATGAGGGTGGAGCAGATGATGATTTTGATAAGCATTGGGCAAAGTGTATAACATGATAGTTTAGAATTGAACACAACTAGGTGAGGATCTCTAATCAAGTCTTTATGGGTCAACAGTTATTTGATGAACTTTATTTTTCTCAAAAAGGAAGAAATTATTCAAGTGATAGTTGTGCAGTCTATTGTTCAAATAAATTATGTTTACATATACCCCTGAAATAAACAATAAAGCTACTATAACTTCATTTTCCTTGGGTAACAGTTTTCTGTAATATTAAAACCATGTTAATGGAGATAATTGGCTGTGTGGGCTTAAACTCATTTAGTTTTCACACGAAGTAAGTGCCCAGTAGAATTGAACTTTAATTGTCACCTCTTTCAAGGTGAAGTGCATAAAGTTTTATATGAGGCATTTGTGAGAAGCATCGACAAATACTATAGAATTTGTGGTAGAAAATGATATTTAGTGGATTTCAAAGAACAAATGTAAATCATGACCATGCACAGAAAAGTTGTCTCTGTAACTGACTTTTGAACAGAAATTGTGTTTATTTAGAGCCTTTTCTTGTTTTCTCAAAGCATGTCTAGCATTCGTTGCCTTGTTGACCTCAGTCTCCCCATATCTCTGGGACATGCTACCATCTTGGCTACCAAGAAACTTTTCTGAATTCCAGCTGACATCATTGAATATGCTTGTTCTGTTTGTTGAACTAAGTCCTGGCTTTGCCCTAAAAGACTAAATGTAAGTTACATGAAAAAACACCACCACCAGTAATAAACAAACAAAAACCCAAAAGCTCATAGTGATAGGCATACTGGTTTAAATACAAACTCTTGACACCCACCAGCTCTGCGAGCTGCAGAAGAAAATTAATCTCAGTGAGACTCAGTTTTCTTATTTAAAAGTGAGAATACTAACACTTTTTAAATTAAAGTTTACATTTTCCATAGTGATAGGCATACTGGTTTAAATACAAACTCTTGACACCCACCAGCTCTGCGAGCTGCGGAAGAAAATTAATCTCAGTGAGACTCAGTTTTCTTATTTAAAAGTGAGAATACTAACACTTTTTAAATTAAAGTTTACATTTTTGGATACAAAAATGTTTTTGATAAAGATTCTGTGTTTATTTTATTTAGCAAAAAGCATTGTTTTAGTTAAAGGTGAAATAATGGTTTGAAAATGATGCATAAACAAATGGATGGCTGATTAGATCTGTGAAAGAGGTAATTGAAATTGTATTTTTGTGAGAAAAGACAGAAAAAGTTGCATTGAAAAGGTGGTGTTGGGTAGGGATGGAAAGAAAGGAGAAGGAAAAAGTAAACAAATATAAGGAGGGAGAGATGACTTAGCAAGTGGAAAAACAGAAACTAGGCAGAAATCTTGGGTAATAGAAAATTGTCAGCGGGGGAATGACTGATAAACTTTGAAGTGCAAAGATATTTTATAAGCTGTTAAATTTTACACGATGTTTTTTTTTTCTTTTTTGTGAGGTACAAAGTTATATTTCAATACATGGATACAATGTGTGATGATTGAATCAGGGTGATTATCCAACATTTTAAATAATTGTCATTTCTGTTGGATGTTGGGAGCCACTAAAGGGAAGTGGGAGCTTTACTCCATTTAGTGGTCCATATAGGATACAGATTAGAGAATAGACAGAGAAGGTAACACAGAAAAGAGCAATCAAACATAAGTGGAAGTAAAAAACTTCAGCAATAGTTTCTTAGGAGAGAAGGAAGATTACAAAAAGTTCTTAATGATATTGTTTAGGGGACACTAGATTTCCATCTCTATACGGCATGAGGTTGGGGATCAATTTAGTTTTTAAATAAATTCTAAAAACAAACTAGGACTCTTGGGAATACATAAGCCAGTGATATTTCTGTTAAAAAAAAATATCATGTATGTGACAATCACTTGGCACTCAGTAAATATTATTGCACTTCTTTCTATTTGTTGCTCTCAATATACAAAAATATGTGATAATTTTCAAAAGGACTATCACCATCATCACCATCAACATATCTTTAACAATATATTGTGCATAGCAGAGACATAAGCCATCTGTCAAAATTTGGTGGGCCTCAAAATATTTCATCACTCATCTGGGAAGGAAGTATTAAGTACAGTTTGCTACACAGTTCACAATGGAAAATTCTCCATTGCTCCAGGAGGTAGTCTCACCCTGAGGATTAAACACACTGGTGCAATTGTCACTAAGCACTTTCTAAAATCAAAAACTTCAGGACACTTTTTTCCGCAGCATTGTAAGCAAATATTTTAATTAAAAAATATTATAAACTAGAAAGTTTGTCATAATGTTAATTGCCTGTGTCATTTTCATTTGGAATTATGCATCATGATTATGAAGTATTGAATTCACATTTTCACTGATTACATTAATAGCCAACTTGAAATGTAAATTGCTTCTTTTTAATGGTCCAGGTGGCATGTCAGACACCTGTTAATCAAGAGGAGCAGTAGTGGCTGGCAATATTCTAATTAGTTAAGTCCACTTGTGCCATTTTAGTTGTAATTGTTTAGTATCATTCCCTAACTTATTAATTTGAAACACGGTCAATTCACATATCACAGTACCTTTTTGTGCAAATCTGATTATCAAAAAACACATATAATTGATGTCTTATTATGTATTTCTGTAACAACTAGTAAGGGATAAGCATTTTTCATCTATTGGCTAATTTTTATTTCTTTTTCATTTATTTCTTTTCTTTTATATTTATGTGTGCCTATCTAATGTTCCCACCAGAATTTTAATTGAAAAATAAATGTTTCTTATGCTTCTGCTTTGTCCCATTAGAGTCAAATTTCTTATAAAAACAGTGTATAAGAATACACATTTAGGCGGGCCAGTTAGTTGGTTAGAAAGTGGTACTGATAACACCAAGGTCCAGGGTTTGGTCCCTGTACCAGCCAGGCACAAAAATAAATAAATAAATATATAAATAAATAGATAGATAGATAGATAGATAAAACAAATAACACATACATTTGATAAAACAACAAATGGAATTTATATGATCTTAATTGAAAACTATCTTAAAATTTTATAGTAAGTACTAGTATCAATTTCCTTGTAAGAGAAGAATGCATATTATTTATGAATTTTATCAATATAAAATTTGATTTTCTTCCATGCAAAGGAAGAATTATGTGCTTTAATATAAAAGATGAAATAATATCACACTAAGCAGTAAAATATATTTTAGAGAGTAAAGCTCTGACATCAAGACTTTCCCATTTTTTTGGTTGTATAAGTAATGGTACAGTGAATATAAAAGCTAAATATCTGCTTGTGTTGTTTTTTCATTTTCACGTTCAAGGTCAACACATAACATCAAGATAAAAAATGCTTAAAACCAATTTATAATCAAGACTTTCCCATTTTTTTGGTTGTATAAGTAATGGTACAGTGAATATAAAAGCTAAATGTCTGCTTGTGTTGTTTTTTCATTTTCACGTTCAAGGTCAACACATAACATCAAGATAAAAAATGCTTAAAACCAATTTATAGTTCTTTGTACTTCTGTTTCACAGCCTTAATGAGATGGAACCATTTTGTTGGCTTCTGCAGTGTGAAATAAAAACTGTAGCTCTGCTATAGAAATGCTCTAATTTTTACAAGAACATTGCATTGTCCTGAGAGTCCATCAATTCCAGAAGAAGCTATTGAATAAATGGCTGTATTTAAGTAAATACAAGGACAAGGACAAACAAAAAGCTTCTGAAATATGTGTGAATGGCTATAGATTATTCTTAAATTATTTGATTAAAATAATTTTCTAAAATTTTCAAAATTTTTCCTGTATACTGTGTTGATTTTTCCTGTATACTATTATCTTATAATTAATGTGTAAAGAGAACTTTACTTCTATAATGAACCATAGAAATCAGCCTTTGAATTCTCAACTCCAGTTACTACTGGTATTGAGGCATCTCAGAGTTGTGGTTCCTTGGAAGACAGTACAATTATAATAAAAAGAAAGCTTTCTTTTCCTGGGTGAATTTCACTGAGCTTTGTTGGTCTATGGAAAACCTTATCCATTGATAGGAAGTCATGTGTCACTCTAAGACCAACACAGAAAAATATTTTCTATATATTTACAAATTCTAGAATTAGAACAACTTCCCAAGTTTCCATCCACTATTTCAAATTATTACTCCTACATAAAAAACCAACCAACCAACCAAACAAACAAACAAAACCTGTCTCCTTTTGTCTAAGAGGGCTTATCTCACTCTCCAATGTTCCTGTCATGACAAGGCACTTTCTTGTCCCAAGCTGTTTTCCAAGGAGAAATTTATATACTTTTTCTTTCAGTTTTTTTGTTTTCAGGAGCAGAGCTGTGTTTGTAGACCTGAAGTTTTTCCAACTTCTCATTTCCTTTTTAAGAAGAATACAGTACTGCAAATATAAAATAAGATTTAAAACTAATTATATAAAATAAAAAACAAGACAAATTACTAATAAAAACATGACAAATAATGAAACTATTGCAATATTCAGAAAAACATAGTATAACATTTTATTAATAAGTTATCTGATACAAGTCGTATTCCTATTGACTCATTGAAGGATATGCATATGAGCTTTTTTTCCAGAACATGTTTCATTTCACTGCATCATGACTTTTGCTTGATTTTTATCTAGAATTTCTTGACTTCATCAGAATGAGATACATCAGATAGTGTAAGATATGATCCAATTCATTCAGATGTATAAAATAAGACTTCATACACAGATACACTCTCTGTGCTTCAAGAAACAGGAATTTTGATTAATTCTATTTCATAATATTTTTATTAAAGCAAAAGTATAGTTTGTTTATAGATATATATGCTTCACCATTGGGTATATTCTTAGCAGAAGTGAACTTCCTTGTTGGCTGATCCACCATGTGAATTGAATCCTCTTCTTTACAGGGGTACAGTCTGGATGCTTCTGGAATTTTCCATGTGTCAGATTTTCTTTCTGTACATTTCAAACATTGTTTCTCTTCCACTGTCCTCATTTCCTATGGTCAGAGTACACAATTTTATTTTGGCTAGATCTCTAAACTTGTGCCTTCAGACCATGATACCAGGTGAACTGGTATAGAGAGTAGTGGAGTTCTGGTTCAGGTTCTGTCTCTATTTTCATTTCTCACCTCAGGCCAGTCCCTTAGCTTCTCTGTGCCTCCAGTAATTTATGTGTAAGATAAAAGTATAGACTAGATGATCTATAATATCAGTTGCTGTGGTAACTACTAAAGTTTCTAAAATACTTGGAAGAAGATTATTAGGAGATTTAAATATTTGGTTAAATTAGATGAAACAGAGAGAAAGAAAATGGTTAGGTAAGAGGGAGGTCATTATGAAAAGGGAATAACTCTATAGAACTGAACAAAATTTGGGGCAGGGGCATGAGTCCATTTCTGATAAGCCAAAGATAAACGACATCTAAAGATGTAGCATGAAGAAAAAAACAATGCAATTTCAGGGGGAGACCCATTCGACAACAGTCACATAAGGCAGATAAGAAAGCCTTGGATGTCTAACTAGATGTGGCAGTCAGAATAGAGAATATGCCCCAGAATGCGTGGCAATAATACTTTTTATATTAGGAAAAGAAGCCCAGGTCAACACACAGAGCATGGTACCCAGAAGGTATAATAGCAGACAGCAGATGAAAGTCCAGTAGCATCACTGGCACAAAGAGCCTCCAGTTATATCTATGTTTTTTTGATGAATAATCAGAACATGAACATAAAGGAGACAGGGCCAAGTTATATGCAGTGATCCATGCTATAGTCAGCATTGGAAGGACTCTTGTCAGTAGACAAGCTGGGGATTATAAGCAAGATTTCAGCCCTCGAAAAAATAAATGCAAACTGCAACCAGGACCCCAGTAGTAGAGGGGCAGGTATTATCTGCAGACTGAGTTTCAAGAGTACTATTATTAAAACCACAAGAAAGTTACGGCATTTTAGACATTCTTATAGAACAAGCATGGTGTTTATGAAGTTTGACTACCTGACTTTAAAACCATATTATGCAATTTATTAACTGGGAGACATCAGGAAAGACACGAACTCCTATATGCCTATTTCTTGTATCGATAACTTGGAGATAGTAATGATTAATTGATTGTGAGATTTACATGAGATTATACATGTACATAAAGTGTGTAGCAGAGTATATGACACAAATGCCCAATAAATGGTAAACATTATTGTTGCTGCTGGCCAATGTTCCTGGTATCTTAATCCATTTTTAGTCAAAAAAAAAAAAAAACAAAAACTGGGAGGTAGTGAATTCTTATAATTCTATGTTGCCTTCACATCCTCGTTGAACACAAGTTTAACTTTTTCGTAGGAGAAGCAGGGCTCGGTCACCCTTGACTCAGTTTCCAGTTCTACAAACATCCAAATTGCCCAAGCCCGTGGCCAGATGTGAGAACCTAGAAGCATCTCTCCTGCCTAGTGGACTGAGCTCCCTGCTTTCCTGCCACTTTTTTTTAAAGGAACCATTCAGGCATTTATTTGCCTTTGAGCATAAAATGATCCACACCCTACTCTCTCATATACAATGCTAGCTGCCATGCGTTTTTCTCTCTTTCTGCTTGACTTTTTATTCCCACCTTGCATGACCCGGGGACAGAGGACTGCCCTTCAACACATTACACCCTCCCTGCCAAGGCTCTGTAAGTAAAAATCTTTGAACTTGTTTCCTATTGTAGCAATGTATTAAATTTTCACCTTCTATCTGAAAAACTAGGGGCTGCCCAAGGCTGGGTTTTCCCTGTGATGCCAGGGAAAACACATGGTCTGGCTCCCAGGGCCAGAGTGATGGTCAGGTAGGCATAAGTTGGACGTGGGTCAGACAAGAGGCATACGGGCATCTGCCAGTATAAACCAGTTTCCCATGTGACAACTAGGCATTAGGCCACCCACCAGGTAAAAGAAGTATCCTGTAAAGGCACCCTGTAAACACACACATCCAGCTCTCTTTCATTTGGTCTTAGGGCAGGGTGGCCACCTGTTCTTTTAGTGGGACCCCAGTTTATCTGGGGCTCTCAAACCAGGGAAGAAGTGATGGAGGTTGCAGGGAGGAATTACCCCGAGGGAGGAACCCATCTGTAGGCAGCAAGGTGGTACAGGATATGAGGTAGCGAAATTGAAATGTGATGGCTTGTGTAGGGACATTTACAGAGAGCTCTGTGCTTTAGGTATTGTCCTAATAGCTTCAAAAACTTTTATTTCTTCACAGCACCTCTGAGCATTGGCATTCATATATCTGGTTTATGTATTTCACAGGAAACGGAGCCTCAGAGAGGTTGTGGAGCTTGCTTATAACAATGTATGTTGTCATAAAGAGAGATCCCATCACATCTGCAAATTACAGTGCTAGTGCAGTAAATCAAGAGAATCAATCGACTGCATAACCAGGGGTCCAGTGGAGTGTGTGGACGTAAACAGTGTAGTGGTTTAGAACAGAGGTTCAGGAGCACAGACGCGGAACAAACGACTTCCATCAAAGCCTGACTTGAGCATTTATTGTTCCTGTGACCTTAGGAAAGTTATAAAACTCTTCTGAGCCTCAGTATTTTTATCTATAAGATGAACCTAAAAATAACATCTCTCAGGGACACTGTGAGGATTACAAGAGTAATTCATTTGTCCAGAGTGCTGGTGAGTACCCATAATGTCGCGTTAGCTTGCTTACCAGACTTACTGCTGCTTTTGACAGTGACTCTCAATCTTTTGAATTTCACAGTCAAGAAAATGTCTTCAACATATATTTTTGGGAGCAAAATAAGTTTCCTAAATTTTGATTTTTCAAGCAAGGACTTTTTAAAGTAATTAACCCCCATCTACTGTCACTGCCATTTCAGAGGACAGAAGATATTTTAATACAAAGAACTTAGAAAAAGTTATTATCTCAAAATGAGAGACTATCTTTTAAATTGACCAAACCAGCTTAATGGAAAACTCTGGGGTGTTTTGTTTTTATTTCCCTTTCCTCATTTTTTTCCCCTCAAATATATGAAACCCTCATCATAAGCCAGTTTTAAACTTACTTTGTGAAGTTCCAAATCTGGGTTTTTCATGTCAAATTTCTTGGCATCTTTGGGGAGAAATGAGGAACAAGGAGAGTCTTTAGCATGACAGCTTCAAGGGGTAATTCATTTGTCCAGAGTGCTGGTGAGTACCCATAATGTCGCGTTAGCTTGCTTACCAGATTTACTGCTGCTTTTGACAGTGACTCTCAATCTTTTGAATTTCACAGTCAAGAAAATGTCTTCAACATATATTTTTGGGAGCAAAATAAGTTTCCTAAATTTTGATTTTTCAAGCAAGGACTTTTTAAAGTAATTAACCCCCATCTACTGTCACTGCCATTTCAGAGGACAGAAGATATTTTAATACAAAGAACTTAGAAAAAAGTTATTATCTCAAAATGAGAAACTATCTTTTAAATTGACCAAACCAGCTTAATGGAAAACTCTGGGGTGTTTTGTTTTTATTTCCCTTTTCTCATTTTTTTCCCTCAAATATATGAAACCCTCATCATAAGCCAGTTTTAAACTTACTTTGTGAAGTTCCAAATCTGGGTTTTTCATGTCAAATTTCTTGGCATCTCTGGGGAGAAATGAGGAACAAGGAGAGTCTTTAGCATGACAACTTCAAGGTAGTCTTTAGCATGACAGCTTCAAGGGTTCCAGTTGTGACATAAGGAGGTTGAAGCCCAGGTACATCAGAAAGAATTTTTAAATGTCCACAGAAAGTGTCCACAAAAATGGCAGAACGTTGCAGGTCATTGTGCTCACAGCTCTGGGCCTTACTACTGCTCGCAGAGTTAGAAGCCAACATTTGGGAAGCCAGACTTCTAAGAAGTATTGGATTGCTTTCTACTGGTGCCAGATGAAAGACTATTTGGATAAGCCACATAGAACAAATTCAATGGGAGAAAAATGCAAATATTTTGAACAAATGTACTTACATCTCTAGAAGAGGGACATAGTGAGAGAATGACTTTGTAAAGCATATTTGCTGAGATGTGTGACTTTATAAAGAGGAAAGGGGCTTCATAAAACATACTAAAGCTTCCCTTCCAGTATATCCTACAACTAGCTTGGGAACATTTCAAAACTGCCTTTGAATCATTTATGTTAAGACAACTGTCTGGGAAGCAACTGTTCCAAGAACTAAATGATACCACTGTTAAGCAGAGAATATGGCTTAGTGAAGGAAAATTAAAATTGTCAGTAGTCAACTATTTCAGTGACAAAGAAATTAATTCAGTGAGTTGTCACTTTGCAAACTACACATTTTTCCTCCCCAATTGTTGCTAAAAACCTGCTTACCAATGTTTTTTAAGGCAAATATTTTTACTTTCTTATTGCATAATTAAAGCAAAGACATAAGATGATGTTGGCCAAGTTCAGTACTACTAATATAACCAGGGGTCCAGTGAAAAAATATACATGGCAGCTAGCATTGTATATGAGAGAGTAGGGTGTGGATCATTTTATGCTCAAAGACAAATTACCTATTTCAGTATTATGATATAGAATATATTTTTTAAATATGTCAGGGATGGATAAATGAATAGTACATATATGATAGTGTTAATCAAGCATAAAAAATAATCCTTACATCTAATTTAAGTAAAAAGTGATATAGTATGATATTTGCTTTAATTCTCTTTAAAAAATATTTGAAAACAGGTCATGTAAGTCCATTAGGTGATCTCATATTATAGGCAAATCAAAACTCTGACAATAATTCAGAACAACTGCAACTTTATTGATTGTCTGTTTTCTGCATGACACTATCATTGTCATCGGATCTGAGGACTCACATCAATTAAAAAACATAGTTTCAGCTGTAAGAGATAATCACAGTCTACACTATTTAATACAATACAGGCAAGAAGGTATTCATCAGAATACACTGTACAAAGAGGATGGACAGTAAACCAGAGTCCGAATGGGTGGGGGAGAAAAAGGAATGTGTGGGGAGGTGGTCAGGAAAGTCTTCTAGGAGATGAGATCTGAGCTACTTGTATATGAGAGAGGGGAAACTATATACCCATGTTACAGGTAGAAGTCACTCCAAGTACCAAAGCACTGAGGAAACTAAGCATGGTATTTTCAGAAAATGGCAACCATTTTAATTTTGTTTGGGAGAAGGACACATGTGGGGAAGTGTTGAGGGATGGAGTTGATCAATAGGTAGGAACTGAATCATGACGTACTAGAAAACTTCAGTTCTCTTCTGAGGATGGTTGGCATCTGCCTGCCATGCCCATTGGCCCCATGTCAGCATCAGTCTGGGAAGTCTAAATTTATACTCAGAAGAAAATGTGAGAAATTTAATTTTTGAGAGGGTTAGATAAGGTTTGCAGAGTAAAGATGTTAACTTAGAAAAGGGTCCCAGAAATGTGGCATGAGGCCAGGCTACTAGGGAAAAAAGTTCCCAATAAGTCATTTCTGTCCAGCACAGACACAAAAATCATAGTGCAATTTTATATATCAAGCTGTTAAATATAAAACTCTCTGTTGCTTAAATAATCTTTAATAAACTTCATTAATATGTAATGCTTTATGGAATTGGCACTTTAGGGAGGGGGTGGTTAAGGGAAAAGTTACTGACTTTGCTTTGAGTTAACCTTGGGCTGAGAGTAGAGAATTGTTACAAAGAGATGAGAACACAGAGCAAGAGTGATTAAGAAAACCTGAGCCCTTAAGGATTCTGAACATGGTGGTTAGGATTCAGGTTCAAAGTTTTAGAACATTGCAAAGTTTTTTTTTTTTGTTTGTTTGTTTTTTTCCTGATAGGCAACAGACAGCAAACGAAAGGATGTGAACAAAACTAAGCTTCAGAGAGATGAGTTAGACAATCAGGTGTAGGAGGAATCAAAAAGAAAAAAAATAGAGAAAGGGAAAAGGATTAGAAAACAATTATAAGAATCACAGATAAAAGTTTTGACCGATTGCTTTAGGGAAAAAAATAAGTGGAAAGAAAGAAGGGAAGACAGGAAAAATGTTACAGAGGTAGAATTTCCAGAACTTGAAAAATATGGCTGTAGAATTCATGACCCCAAACTGGGTCATACACGACTCCCAGATGTTGCTGCCAATTGAGATCAAGAATTGTTGATACTGTCCTCAGTGTGGTGAATAAGCGATATTGAAGATACAGTGGTTTCTATTTTGGATGAATTGATTTTTAAATGTCAGTTGGAAAGCCGGAAAATGAACACACATGCCAAGAAAGGTTAAATTTTAGATAGGTTGAGGTGGGTCCTGTTAGACCTATTGAAAGATGAATTTTCATCTAAAGTAAAAAGTTAACACTGATAGAAGAGTAGGGTATTTGTCTGAGGAAAGAATTATATGATGCTGAGAGATTAGGCTTGATTCCATAGAAATACATCATTCTTACAGAAAACTGTCCGATAGAAAACAGGCAGGGGCAATTCAAATTTCATGATTTGTCTGGCTTGGCAGCATTAAGCATTGCTAACAATAGATAATGATTATATAATGGTTGACTTGGAACAGGGAAACAAGAAGAAAGGAGAAGTAAAGTGGGGGGCGTGGAAGGGAAAAGAAAAGAAGAGAATGATATTGCCAGATAAAATTTTCCCCTCTAAGCATGCAAAAGAGATCTGCAGATTCTCTGATGCCCTTATGGCAGGAAAGGAGCAAGACTCATTGCATCCACATTTTAAAGTTGCTCCCAGCTTTCCTATGCTGCTTGTGTAGCAGCACTAAACTTGCTTAGCAGGTAAAGATGTCAGATGGTTTTAAAATCTTTTAAAAGTATATCACCCAAGGGCCTCCCCTCCACAGCGCAAGATGGACAAATGGCCTGAAGGTGCTTCCTCAGTATGTTTCAGCTCCAGTCCAACCCAGATTTCTCCAAACCCCAGCCTTCCTTTTACTCCTTCATTTCATACAAGAAAAAACAAATGGTCAATGGGACAAAAGTCAGCATCTCATGGCTGGACAGAGAGTGAGGCACTGGTCGAACCTACGTTCAGCCTCTTCTCTGCTTTCTGCCTGTAGCATTCCTGGGGTGAGAAGTTGCAACTGTGCTTTTATATTAACTGAAAAATTCTTGCTATGAGGCGGGTGGTTACAAACCTCTTCACTCAAGAAAGTAGGAATGACTATGGGCCATAAAAAATTACATATAATATTTATAAAGTACATGTGGTAAGTGATATTATATGCAATATTATCTTCAAATTCTTATTAATTGAGGCTTGGAGTCTAAATTCACTTTGTGCCTAGGTCTACCTGACTCTGAAGTTTGTTCTCTTCCCACTCCCCTGCATTGCTTTTAAGTGGTGAAACACTTGCCAAATTTATGAGATAGAACTTGAAGAATATGCTATGTGTCTATGATTACATTATTTTCCTAAAAGATCATATTTCTAAAATTTTATTATCTTATAAACCTTCTCAAGCATTTGTTAATATAGTGGTTTAAAGGTTTTTTTAAAAAAATTTTTTTTCAAGTTGACAGTAACATTTCTTCTACAAGAGGAAAAGCTTAAGTATCCAATAGGTATGCAGTTTGGGAGGAGAGGAGATGATTAGTTCTTCCTACAGGTGAAAAGGAAAGAATTATCACTTTTTTATGGTCCCAATGGCTTTTGTTGACTATGTTTTTACCCGTACTACATCCAATAGGTATGCAGTTTGGGAGGAGAGGAGATGATTAGTTCTTCCTACAGGTGAAAAGGAGAGAATTATCACTTTTTTATGGTCCCAATGGCTTTTGTTGACTATGTTTTTACCCGTACTACCTACCCATCAATAGTGGTAGGAATTTATTAGTAATATATATTGATTAGTTATTGTCTTAAAGTGCTGCAGTAATGGCCTCCAATGAATCATTCCTCCCTTTCTTCATGCCATGGTATAGTCCCCACCTACACTGGTCCTGGACTTGCTCATATGCTTTACTGTGGCCAATTGGGACATCAGTAATCATGACATAGCAGAGGCTTGAAGAGCATTTGCACCTTGGGGCTTGCTTCTATGGAATGCTGAAAAAGTGTGAAAAAGTCAGACTAGGACTAACTTTCTGGAGAAAAACTGCCCAGCACACTAGTAGTTAGATTCATAGCCACCTAAGTAACCCAAGAATACTTCCTAGAAAAGCAACACAATTTTGTTTCAACTACAAGGTTCTTGTTTTAACCCACTGTTTTAAGGTGATTTGATAGGCACCACTAGTTTATTACTACAATTACATGGCTCTATTTGAATA
>NW_007732235.1:112479-116616 GCF_000696425.1 Galeopterus variegatus | reverse complement strand
TTAAGGTGATTTGATAGGCACCACTAGTTTATTACTACAATTACATGGCTCTATTTGAATACAATCTGTTGTTCTTTTTTCTTTTGCCATCTACTTATGACTTGTCTTCATCATAGAGAAGTGTGATGAAAATGGAGTAGTTTGGTCAGGCCCCCTCACCTCAGGTCCAGTTGGGGGTGGTGCACCACATTCTTTGTAAACAAGTTGTGTGGTGGTAGAGTTAGTGCACATGCATGCCCATTTATTTTTAGCTTGTTGCTATTCTTATGTGTTTCTTTAGAGCATGTGAAGCAGTAGCTCTGAACAGCTGGTTGGCAGAGCTTGTGTCTAGAAATAAAGCCTATTATTTCTTCACCTATGGCTCCAAGGACCTTTCTCCTGTTACCTAGCTCATAGACCTGCATATGAAGGGTTTGTGAATGGGCTCAAGGGGTCTGTGAGATTGAGCCTTAGCTTTAAAATTGGTGCAGTCTGCAGCAGGATTCTGAGCAGGTACAAGAGCCAGAACCCCCTGGGAGAAGGAGGAAATGTAACTACTTTTGAATATGTTCTGCCCTATGGCTGCTTTCCTGTTGACCAGGATCTGGTTGCTGCTCACCATACTTCAGGGCAGCATAAACCAGGCACTACAGCAGAGAACTGTGTCTATCCTTGAGCATGTGGTGCCCAGTGGCCACTTTTCTGCTGACTGGAGCCTGGTTACTGCTCACTATGCTGCAAACTGATAGAGATTTGAAGAAGAAAGCAGTGTTGTTGGAAGTGCAGGTAATTGTCCTGGAGGATGATGTGCAGCAACTGGCCATCCCTGCTTCTCACACCAGGGAAGACAACAAACTCATTGGTGATTTGTGGGAGACCACGTGTCTCTAGGCACAAAGTGAAACATGAGCAGCCTGTGGGACCAGGTGGACAACCAGTGGGCAATCCACAGGTGACACAATTCACCACCTATGTCCCGTATACTCAGGTTGACTTGGGGAGACAGTTCCAGCAGAAATAGGGGGAGCCCCTGGCTGCTTGGCTTCTGTGGTTATGGGACCTAGGGTTGAATTGTGTGATGTGCTCTGGAGAGGAGATGGAAAAATTGGCCTCTGTTACGATACACCCATCCCTAAGGCAGCAGCTACAGAATAGCCACAGATATACACAAGGGCCACGTAATCACTCTTAATGGAATGGGTGAGTGCAGCTGCCTGGAACATGTGGGCAAATGCTGTAGAACTGCCAAGATTGTTAGTAAATGGCAAATGTATGCTGAGTTAGTACAAATAACTCAGGAACTGAGGATGCAGCAGTCCATGTTTACTGTGAACACCCATGACCAGGACAATGAAAATTTTACAGGCAGCATGAGAGACATAGTGCTGCAAAATGCCCTGTCAATATCATTTGGGTCACTAATTGCCATACTTCCCCCATACATTGGTCACCCTATACATGAAGTAACGACCATGATAGCCAGCTTGGGTGACGTACAGGATAGGAGACAAGCAAAAGAGGCCTGAAAGGTGGCTAAAACCAAACCCCCAAGAAATGCCCAGGATTTTATCCTGAAAGGACCAAGCAAGACCAGCCATAAGCAGATGTAGCTTGACTTGCTTGCAGCAGGGGTTGATAGCAAGAAAATTGACTGGCAGCCAAATATGGTCTTGTTTGCCTTGTGGCAGCAATTGCGCCCTGAACAGCATTTCACTAAACAGCCAGAAACAGGTAGCAAGTTATGCTCAGTGGACTTAAAGGATTTTTTGGTTGCTTTTGAGGAGGCAGATGAACTGTTCCCTTTTGATTAGGGAGCAGGCCAAGGTACTTGTCTTTTGGGGACAGGCAAGGACCAGAGGCCTCATGCTGAATTGGCAATACATTGGTCAAGGACAAATGTGCAGTGTGTTTTGGCGTTGGATACAAGTGCAGAATGTAGCCTGATATATGGCAATCCAGATAAGTTTCCAGGGGCCACAGTTCGTGTAGATGGCTATGGAGGACAGAATGTTGAGGTCAAAGCTGTGTCACCACCATTGGACATAGGACGATTACCTCCTCATGTGTATACTGTATATATATCCCCAGTAGCTGAATACATCTTGGGTATGGGTGTACTTTACGGTTTGCACCTGCAAACCAAAGTTGGAGAGTTTCAGCTGTGAATATGGACAGTAAAGCCTGTGTTATGAGGATACACTAAACATGTTCCACAGGTGTTACTCAAACCAAGACATGTAGTTAATGTAAAGCAGTATTGCCTACCAGGAGGACATGCAGAGATAGGTGCCACTATATTGGAGTTAGTCATCACACCAATGATGACTACAGACTGGACATGTGCAGCTAATAGTTGAAAGGACAAGACTTAAGGACAAGCCTTAAGGCATATTGAACAGACAATAGGTGATATGAATGCAAGGGTCATTTATCCTTGCTAAGGGAACATCGTAGAAGATTCTGAATGAGTAGATTGTACAGTGAGGGACCTTGAAGTGGTGGATTGTGAGGAAAATGGAGTAGTTTGGTCAGGCCCCCTCACCTCAGGTCCAGTTGGGGGTGGTACAGCACATTCTTTGTGAACGAATTATGTGGGGGTGGATTTAGTGTGCATGCACGCCCATGTATTTTTAGCTTGTTGCTATTCTTGTGTGTCTCTTCAGAGCATGTGAAGCAGCAGCTCTGAACTGCTGGTTGTCAGAGCTTGCATCCAGAAATAAAGCCTATTCTTCTTCACCTATAGCTCCAAGGACCTTTTTCCTGTTACCTAGCTCATAGACCTGTGTGTGAAGGGTTTGTGAAAGGGCTGGAGGGGTCTGTGAGATCGAGCCCTAGATTTACAAGAAATAAACAACATTCCCTAAAATAAGAAGCATTAACCTCATTGTCAGCAATCTTTAAATGTCAGCATATGTGCAATGTTTCTTAAAACTTAAAATGTATTAGTCTTAATTTATCCTCAACCTATAAACTTTAGTCTGCTTCAATTTATTTGCATTATACACTATTTATGTTAGTTTGCTATATCTAATAAAGTGTGGTCAGTGTGATTTGATATGTATTGTCTCTGGTATAAATTGCTTGTTTCAAATGAAAACAGCACACTATGTTAATAGGCATTTTTAGTTAAAATGCAGATCATCCAAATGCAAGCAGAAATATTTTCAATTTTACTTTATCAGAAAGCACTGATTCTGCATGATTAAACACTGTTTTCTTGGATTTTTCTTACTACATGACATTTTAGGAACTCTATCTCAGAAGAAAACAAGCCCAGTATTGAGATAATGACAATAGGACTTGTTTGTAAAATATTCCACATTCAATAGATTGTACTGGAACTGCCATGGGAGCTATATGAATGATATACTATATGTTAAGAAAGATGGCATGAATTCATGATCAATAATTTGTGACTATATATATATATATATATATATATATTATTTATCCAAATTAAGCAGTATATGCTATGCCTACAAATTATAAGAATTTACAGAAAAGCCAAGAACGTGATCTATTTCCAATTCTTAACTGGTTGGATGGCATATTATTGAAGGTTTTCTAAGCACTNGTGATCTATTTCCAATTCTTAACTGGTTGGATGGCATATTATTGAAGGTTTTCTAAGCACTTTGATTTCTCTCCTTTGGTCCTGTCTCTGTTCAATTATTTATACACTTGAGAGTGTAAGTAATCTTGGCAAGGAGGAGTGATGAAGCTCATGTTGCTTCATTTCACTGCCTTCTATCATAGAATTTCAATATCTTCTTAGAAAGAAGACAATTAAAGGGCTGAATTGTGTTTAGGGGATTATTTGGGGATTGAATTAATCATATTATCCTTGTCACACATCATGAGGTTGTATTCAGAGTCACCATTTCTGACTTTAAGATCTTGGTCAATTGTGAATCTTGACTTCCCCAAATCCCTAGATAATGTGACAAGCTTATCACCACATTTGGGAGTTATTGCTCTTTAATTTCTTACATCTCTTTCTACTTAGATTTAGTGCAAGTGAATTTAAAATGGAATCAATGTTAATTCCATAATTTGCAAAATTCCTCCTTCTTTTCTTCTTATATTAGTGTTTCAATAAGAAGTATGAACATTCAACTCCTATCTTAAACAATGGTGCTATTACTGGAAAAACTCATG